>NW_026252341.1:0-223580 GCF_025094135.1 Mucor mucedo | reverse complement strand
GAAAAAATAGATATGTTGAATATAAAAAGGGCGTTTTTTTTTTTATATATTTTATTTTGATTCTTCTTTTTCTTCTTTATAAATTTATTTTCTTCTTTTCTTGAATGCTTCCTTTGATTGTTTGTCCTGCAACCTGTGAATTATGTGGAAACTGGCTTCCAGAACACAAGGTAGTTTTTATTTATAAGTACCTGAGGCAGTTGTATACTTTGTATTAATATCTTGATAAATTATAGGATTCATGTCCTCGTGATGGTGTTCACCCTTCTCAATGGTCATTTGCCTCAATAGACGATGACTTTTTAATAGCTGATAATGACGATGATAATGAATTTGCTGGACAATTACTATCACAATAAATCCCATGAAAAAAAAAAAAAAATAATATATATATAATTCCTACAACCTTTTTCCCCCCCTTCCCCAATATACCTTTAAAATGTCAAGTACTGATGTCATAACACAAATAAACAACATTCCTTTACTACTCTATATTATATTATTTTACTTTGTAATAATTTTGATTGATTTTAAATATTTCTGTATCACCAATACATCATCATTTTCCAACCAATTTCACTTTGTACAACCATGCAAAATACAGAAAATGACTCACTCTTCTTGCTGTCCAAAAGTCGGGTACTACAAATAAAATACCGTGTGTATTTCCATGGTGTTCCTTCTTCAAACAGCAAATGTATCATCTTTTTAAACCGTAACTCGCTCTTGACCAACTTGGGAACTTTTTACGAGGTTGCTCATATGTTTGTCAACGTATAAACAAAGAATTTCATTAGCAAGAATAATTATGACCCATTGTTACCTTACTCAATTCGAACCTGTTATTGGTGCATCTCCTGACAGTGTTATCAGCAATTGACAGTAAAAAAAAAAAAAATTGTTATCGCGCCTGATATATAGCATCATTTAGTTATTTTTACAAGATAAAAATGTACAGCACAGCGGTAATATATCTGTCAAGTGTGTGCGAATGAACACTGCATGTAGACCTTGTTTGTCTGCGTAAGTACGTCATATTTATTGTTCCAAAATATGAGTCTGATTCAAATACAAAACCTATTGCATAAATTTAGGACATTTCAATTGCTCATGTGATCTATTGTTTTGATTTGTAAATAATCCTATTTTTCTGGTCTGGGAAAAAAACAAGTCTGCTTAGCATAAAACAGAAAAATAAGGTTTTCTTCTCATAATACCACATACTTTTTTTTTGTGAGTTATTTTCAGCGCAGAATTTAAATATCTAGTTAAATACAAAACGTTTATTTTTTTTCTTGTGATTAAGATACGTGTAACCAAAGTGGAAAAACGTGAGTTTGATAACGTAATCTTTTAAAGAAATGCAGCAACTTTTCAAACACGCGCGCAATCAAATTGGTCCTTTTAAAATACGCTTTTCACTCTTAACATTGGCGTTTTTTTTTTTTTTTTTATCCGACATGACCGACTGAATCTTATTTTCTTTAAAGTAAATCGACTTATTTCCTACTCAAACACGATATAATGGGACATCCCGTGCAAAATATGTTTACCTGAATAGTATGGGTCCTACATGATTACGCATTTAGTTTTTTCCAGTGCGGTATCAAGTTCATACATCACTAACATCTTCTTTTTTTGCCCCAGCACTTTAATATTTGTTACGGGTTCTTTTCGTATAACGTCGTGATCAAGTTTACACAAAGTTGACAAAGTATATTTTAAGCTCCATTTAACTTTAATTCCATCGTTCCTGCAAACATTCAAATTCATCATTTTACCTGTCATTGAATCAATTTAAGACGTGCTTATGAAAATCTTGCATGTAGAGTCACTGGCATGGAGAGAGGTGGCTCTGTGTAAAATTTCCAATCATGCACAAACACGGAGTTTGCTGTCAAAAAAAAGAAAAAAGAAAAAAAAAAGTCACTTATTTTAGTTTGTTTTTCTGGTTCATACCCACTCTTTTCACTTTTATTTTATTACACAATGTACCAAACAGACCCACAAAGTTCAAACTTATTCTTGGGTGGTGAGAGAACAACCGGTCAAGATGTCCGCTCGAGCAATGGTAAAGACACAAAAGAAAGATGATGAGGCCTTTCGATACTAAAAATGGGAATACTCTAGTGCTTGCTGCTGCTTCTATTGCCAATATCGTTAAAAGCTCGTTAGGCCCTGTCGGTCTCGATAAAATGCTAGTGGATGAAATTGGGGTAACTATATATACATAAAAAATAAAAAAAAATAAAAAAAAGCAAAACGAAAGCATTAACCCAATAAACAAGGATGTCACCATTAGCAATGATGGAGCTACTATTTTGCAATTACTCGAAGTTGAACATCCTGCTGGAAAGGTGCTTGTAGAACTTGCTCACCAACAAGACCGAGAAGTTGGTGACGGAACAACATCAGTAGTAATTATTGCAGCTGAATTATTAAAACGAGCCAACGAACTTGTCAAAAACAAGATCCATCCTACCACAATCATTACTGGATATCGTTTAGCTTCCAAAGTGGCATGTAAATTTATTGTGGATCAAATGGCCGTCAGTGTTGACTCGTTGGGTAAAGAATGTTTGGTTAACGCAGCAAAGACTTCCATGAGTAGTAAAATTATCGGAAGGTAAATATTATACTTCATCCATGTGCTTGAACCCCTTAGCTCAACCCATCCCCCCCTTTTTTTTGATGTAGTGATTCCGAGTTCTTTGCTAATCTTGCAGTGGAGTCTATGTTAGCTGTTAAATCAACAAATCATCGGGGCCAAGCTAAATACCCTGTTAAAGCGGTAAATATTTTAAAAGCACACGGTAAATCCGGTCTTGATTCAACCTTTGTACGTGGGTATGCCTTAAACTGTACCGTCGCTTCTCAAGCAATGAAGAAATGTGTCAAGAACGCCAAAATTGCTTGTTTGGATATGAATTTACAAAAGGCACGTATGCATCTTGGTGTCAATATTGTGGTGGATGATCCAGATAAATTGGAGGATATCAGAAAGCGGGAAATTGAAATTACAACCGAGCGTATTCAAAAAATTTTAGCGACAGGAGCCAACGTCATTCTGACGACGAAGGGAATTGATGATTTATGTCTCAAGCTTTTTATTGAAGCTGGTGCTATAGCCGTTCGTCGTTGTAAGAAGGATGATTTGAAACGTATCGCCAAAGCTACTGGCGCTACACTTATTTCCTCTTTAGCCAATTTGGAAGGAGAAGAGACATTTGAATCTGGATCACTTGGTCAAGCCGATGAAGTTGTTCAGGAACGTATCTCAGACGATGAATGTCTTTTAGTGAAAGGAACAAAGATACAAAACTCAGCATCCATCATTTTACGTGGTGCCAATGATTATATGCTGGATGAAATGGAAAGATCTTTACATGATGCTCTTTGTGTCGTAAAACGTACTTTGGAAAGTAACAGTGTTGTGCCTGGAGGTGGATCTGTTGAATCAGCACTTAGTATCTATCTGGAAAATTTCGCCACCAGTGTAGCATCCCGTGAGCAATTGGCAATTGCCGAATATGCAAATGCTCTTTTAGTGATTCCCAAGACTTTAGCTGTCAATGCTGCAAAGGATTCAACTGAGCTAGTAGCTAAACTTCGTGCTTATCATAATGCTGCTTTAAAGGATGGCGCCAATGATCGTATGCGCGCTTTAAAATATTACGGATTGGAACTAATGAATGGAACTGTCCGTGATAATTTAAACGCTGGTGTCTTGGAACCTACAATGTCCAAAATTAAGTCTCTTAAAAGTGCGACAGAGGCCGCCATCTCAATTTTGAGAATTGATGACATGATCAAGGGTATTTAATCTAGCAAAAAAAAAAAAAAAGAAACTATGCCTTTGTTTTATTAACTTCATTCTATTATGTAGTCGCTCCACCACCACCTGCTCAAGATGATGGACATGGTCACTAAACTTGTATCTATTAATTGATTAATAAACTAAAAGTGAATACTTATTAATGAACTTTATTTTTTTGGAAGGTATTTAATGCGTGATTGGTGTGGGAAGGTTTTATCCATAAATTAAGGAAAAACCCATTCAAACTTTAATTGTAGTCTATATTCATAATCATACGATAGATTAATTTGAATTTTGAATGAGCCAACAATGAGGATTTGAAATGTGGCGTACTTGTACTAAACAAGCTACAATGTGTATTGTCCATAAATAATTTGAAAAGATATAATGTCATCCTATACAACTAAGTCATTTTAACCTACCACCGTCAATCAATATTATATCGCCTCTCACCTTCGATAGAAGCTCTTTTGAATGGTCCATAGGCGAGGTTACAACGGGGGACAGAATTTAATCCATTTGAAAACCATGAGAAAGACTAGTCTAAAAAAAATAGCTATCCTATGCTTGCTTATTTAGAATCCCAAAATTGCAAATAAAACAAGACGGTAAGAATGCAATTGTAGCTAGTGGAATATAGTGACACAAAGATTTGAAACGCTTTTTTTTTTATTTGTTTAATCTTTGATTGCTTTATTTTTGGCCAGGTCGATTTGAAGCGTAACGCATGGGGTTATTACTGTTAGGACTACCATTTGATTTTGATGTTTCGATGGTATTGCAAAAAAGAAATTCAACTGTTTGCTGGTATTTATATATTTATGTTAACAACATTCATATTTCAGCCAAACAATAGGTCATACTACAATTGATTTTATAAAACACAAAGACCGCACTTGCTAGTACGTAAATTTATAATTCGTTTTGTTTGCAGAAACTTGGGTCGTGTAACAACGGCCGTTGCAACAATGCCGTAGGTTACTATTTAAAATCACTGGGGTCACTGGCAACTATAAATTTTAAAGCACACGCGCACAAAAAAAAATCTGGAATAAAGACCCAGACTATTTCTTGGCGGGCTTCTACCATATAATAGTAGTTTGTATTTAATCTACTTGCTTTCCTTACAAAAAAAAAAAAAAAAAAAAAAAAAAAAAAAAAAAAAACTACAAACACCAAGCAGAATGCTGTATTCTTCAAACTTAGATAAACAGTTCATTATTCGATGTATTACAGTGATCCTCTGATAGGCCTATGCTTTTTGATATCTAAACTGAGCGACTAATCTTTTGTGTTGTTCTATAAATTAAAACCTTGGATCTTCTAGTTTATACTTGATTACAAAAAAGCATGCAGAATATACGAAGATATTCACAAGTGTATCGTTTTTAATAAGAGGATACGCCTAAACGGTTTGCTACATAAATATTTCGAGATTCTGTGTCACACGAATTTCGATAGTAATGAAACAAATTTTGACGTTTCTTTAGTCTTAAAGAATAATCAAATCAAGTATCATGCTATTTTTCAGCTTAAGAGGACATTATTTGATCGCGCTATGGTAACTTTGGACAATTTTTAAATTCATGAATCTTACTGATTATGACCACTATAAAAAAACTGTGCTGCTATATTTTTTAAACAAACAGTAATACAACTTTTCAATTAATTCGTGCTCACCAGCTTATTTGTACCTTTTTTTTTATCAAGGTAATGCACTTAATCGTGCAACAGAACACAATTTCTTTCCAGAAAAAAAAAAATTCAATAAATTTGTGAATAATCGCGAGTCACTAGATTAGTAATTCTGGTAAGTAATTGGCACTTTGCTTATCCTGCGGATAAACCGGAAAGGGTTGAAGGCGCGGAGGAATCTGAAGCCGCGGTTTTATTGGCAAATCTCCATTTTTATCAAAAAGAAAAATGGGTTTCACTATATTATGTCACAGCGGTATTACCCCCCGTTATAGCAAGTTTTTTATTGATTGGACTAATGATCAGGCACATAGTAACATCATCCCTTGTTTTAAATCACATGGTTTGGAAAGGTGGCAATCACGGTACTTTTAATTGGTAAGGGTCCACTTGGTACATAGTTTATGCTTAAGAAGTGTGTGGCGTCTTGAATAACCTTTCATTATGACAGAGACTAATTAATGTTTAGTCCGTCATTCGTTACATGTTGGCACAGCAAAATTGTCCTGTTCCACATTATTTGCAGTCGTTCCCAAAAGATATGGCGGTAAAAAGGATTTGAAAACTTATATGAATAAGGTTACCACATTGTACCCAATGTTTAACAAGTTGTTGGATACTCCCCCTTGCACCAGTGTGAATTCTTTAAAAATTGTAACTCAAATCCGATGATAGAGAGTAGGGCTTTAATGCCTATTTTGTTGTGGCTCAAAATCTATAGACAGTTATATGATGCGAATTAATTTCAATACTTGCTATGCATGGAATATATAGAACATACATTAAAATAGTTTAAATACCACATAATGCTTAGTTTTATAAGCTTTAAGAAATAATCGTTTGATTATTTAATGGCGCTTAGCTTTTAGCTCAGCAGATCGGCTTCTGTATTCAATTTTTTTTTCTAGATCCCTGTCTTCTAAAACTACCAATGTCTCACACCGACCGCATCCATAATATAAACTTGTGTCTTTGTGCCTGAACACAAGTTTCTGCATTATCTAATTGAGTTTCTGTGGCACCTAAAGATATAACTATATATATATATATATATAATTTATAGATTTTTCAAATTTAATTATCATATACAAAAACAGATCATTTACAATTTTTAGTATGGCTACAAATAAATCAATGCAATGTCTGAAACCCCCTGGCTCGACTGAAGTCTCAAAGTACTCTTGTCCTATAACTTATTGTCCCCCAAACTCTTCAAACCAACAATTCGGAAACTTTTCTGCATCAACTTGTGTGTATGATGAGTATTTAGCGAGTAATGGGCAAACAGAATATCATTTTGGCTGCATAGAAAGAGATTATTGTAACATGCAAATGAACTGCTCTCAGATAGCTTTTAATGAGAATGGATTACCCAACGCCGACATTGGTAATGCTACGGATTGGGGCAAAAGAATCAAAAGAGTTGTTTCTAGTGGGTGCGATGCTGGAAATTATTCTGCAGTGGACTATGGTACTTTTCTTTATAATACAATCGCCCCTTTTGGTTACGCGGAGCCTGTACCTGCTTCCGACTATTATCCTTCTGCTGCCAATAGCTTGGACACGTCTTCTTTATTAATATATATGCTAGTAGCTTTACTTTTTATGAATCTTTCTCAAAAGTTCGGCCATTGAATAAATCTATATACATTTCAAGCGTTTAAAAAACGGAGAAAAACGAGGGTCTACCATTTTCTTTTGTAGAGGTGTAAGATAAATCTAATTAACTAGGGGGAAGTTCTGAATTTTAAAATATGATACTTTTTGTATTCATGTACTCAATTTTTCCCTCTTCAATTATACTATACGAATGTGGAATGAAGAAATAACCGCTATTGATTATTTTGAGGTGCTTAGCTTTTAGCTCAGCAGATTGTGGCAACTGCATTCAGTTTTTTTTTTTTTTTTTTTTTTTTTTTTTTTTTTTAAATATTTTAAAAGGATATAAAATTAACAGTAAACAGCCGCAACCACATTTTTATCTTAGGATTGTAGCTAGCCTTTGTGCCTTATCTTGGAATTGTAATTTTTTTTACCTGAACACAACTTTTTGTATCATCTAAATGGATCTATGTGACACCTAGAGAACCAGCTATATGCATAAATATAATCTTTTTCAATTATAATCTTTTACAAAAACGAATATTTCCAGCTTTTACTACTACGTCTAATACACCACTGATGACATGTTATAAGCCTAAAAGCGCAGATGATGGTTCATAATACAACTGTCCTGTTACTCATTGCCCCCAAACCCTTCGAATCCACAATTTGAAAACTTTTCTGGGCTGCAACTTACTTGTTTGATGAATATATATCAAGCAGTAGCGAAAGTAAATGTCAGATTGTCTGCATCAAAAGGGACTTTTGTAATCCTGTTATTTTTATTTTCCGCCTTGCCTTTATTTTTTTGTCAAAAATACATGATTTGAACGCTGTATAATAACTTTGGGCAACATAGTGACGACTGGGCTATCATATTGGTTATTTTTAAATTACCCAGTTATGATAACTATGGCCATCTTTTAAATAAAAACTTAAGATAGCCTTTTACTTATCTGTGCTCATTAATATGATTGTAAATGGTTTTTCTTAGGATAATGCAGCTGATTGTGGAACAGGACATAATTCCTCTGCAACAACAAATCGAATAACGCGTGAGAAAACGCCACTATGAGGTGGGTATTAAATTGTAAATTTAATGAGTAACTGGTACTACATTAGTTCTGAACAAACCAGAATCGTTATGTATCTGAAGCCACAGCTTTTATTGGTGAACAGTCATAAGAATGTACTATGTCACAACGGTGTTACTACCCGTTATAGCAATTATTCTTTATTAATTGGATAGACAAATAGTCAGGTACACAATAGTATTGTTCATTCTATTAAATCCCATGTTTAAAAAGGTAATAAGCATGATATTTTTGTCGGGTAAGGTCTCACCAGATACGTAGTTTAAGCTTTATACGGCAAAATAAAATATGTGGCGTCTTGGAGAAGCTTTAAAAATAGCAGTGGCTAGTTAAATCTTAGAAGTCAGATCATTCATTACATGTTATGACAGCAGATTTATCTTGTCCCACATTATTGGTCTTCCTGAAGCTTACGACGATAAAAAGGGTTCTTTTGGGAGTTCACGGAACAACGTTACCGTATTGAATTTAAAGTATAACCAGCTTTTGAACAATCTTCCATGCACTGATGTAACAACAAATGAGACAAAAAGGTGATACCTCCAAAATTGTAACCCAAATCCGTTGATGGAGAAGGGGGCTTTAATCCTATTTTTATGTGGCTCAAAATCAATAAACAGTTGTATGATGCGAGCTGTTTTCACTGATTTCTATGCATGCAGTTTGTATAAAAAATATTAAAATAGTTCAAAGGCCACATAATGCTTGGTTGTATAAGCTATGAAAAAATAATCGTTTGATTATTCAGTGGTGCTTAGCTTTTAGCTCAGCAGATTATGAATTCGGTACTCAATTGTTTCGTCTTCCAGATATCTTAATTTAGGGTAAAAAAAAAAAAAATTACTGTGACCTTCTCAACCACATCTTTATCTTAGAATTGTAACTTTTGTGCCCGAACACAAACTTCTGTATCATCTAATTAAATGTATGTGAAACCTAAGCAAACACTTATATATACACACATTGTATACAATGTTTTCAAATTATAATCTTTATTTACAAATTTTTTTTTTTTTTTTTTTTTTAACTTTTACTATGGTTAATAGAGCAACGATGTCATGTTATAAGCCGGAAGGCTGGAACGACGGTGCAGATTACCTGTGTCCTGTTACATATTGCCCCCCAAACCCTTTGAATCAACAACTTGGAAATTTTTCTGCTGCGACTTGTGTGTATGATGAATATATATCAAGCAGTGGCCAAAAAGAATATCATCTTGGGTGTGTCGTAAGAGATTTTTGTAATATGAAAATGGCCTGCTCTCAGTTAGTTTTGGATATGACTGAAATGCCCCAGGCCTACATTGGAAATGCATCTGAATGGGGTACGAAGAGTTTAAGAGTTGTTGCTAATGGGTGTGAATCAGGAAATTTTATCGACAACGATCTTGGAGAATTCAAATATAGTGCAGTCAATGCTATTAAATATGCGATCCCTTCTCCGACTTTTAGCATGCCTACTTCTGCTGCCAATGTTTTGAACACATCCTCTTTATTTGTATATATGTTAATAGCTTTACTTTTCATGAATCTTACCCGAAGGTTAAGTAACTAAATAAATCCAGATGTTTTCTGTAAATACCAGCCAACCCTTTTTTTAAAGAAAATTAATAGAATAGCATTTTTTATTGAAATAGATAGTATGTATGATAACTAATCTCTAATTATTCCAGTATATAGTGAACTTAGCTATTATCTATGGTTTTTACTGTCCTGTTACACTATATACACAGGATAATTCGTCTTACATATTCGTTCTTTTTGTGTGTGTAATATGTACGTTTATCTTTACCCGCACCTGTTATTTTCATTCTGCTTGTAGTTTTTTAAAATTTGCTTTTGATTAATAATGGTATATGTGGGCACAATTTAATAGAATAACACGCAGTGAAAATGAAAAGATATAATAGATACTTATAGGAAGAGCAGACAAAACTTTATGGATCGTATCATTTCAAAAAAAAAAAAAAAAAAAAAAAAAAAAAATTGATTCCGATCCCAGCAAATTGAGTACAGTATTACTTGAGGTTCTTATTATGTTTGTCATATGACTTTGAATCCGGTTTTCATTTTTTCTTAAATGCAACCCTTTTAAATTGTATACAATAAACTCAGTTATCAATAACTATAGTTTTCATGAAGGCTGTTGTCAAAAACGCTCTTATATCAAATGTAAAGAAATCTGTTAATAATACAAGTGCTACCAATTTAAGATTACACAATATCGTAATGGCAGTTCTCTCTCATTGCAAACTAATATGGGTAGCACCAAAGTCCAAAATAGAAAACATAATTAATACAATAATATTTAGAGTATGAAGAGACAATTTATTTTATGATTGTCTACTATTAGAATTTAGCATTGAGGAGGGTACGCAGGATAAAGTAAGGTATGTCTATCGGTCTTCATTTGATGGATGATAATTGAGTGATGCAAAAAATAAATAATAATTATTTATTTATAAGCTTTTATATGTACCGAATTGTTGATGTAGACAATGAAATAGTGACGGGTTCATTATGCATATTGTCTATTTATTCCAACTAAATCATGGTTTCATGTATCTCCAGGAAAAACCCTTTAAACCCATTATGAATAATGATTTGATACAGTTATATGAAAAGCAATGATTTTTGAAGAAACAATCGTGTGTGTGATTGTGAAAAGTAAGAGCACAAATGAATATGCTTACAAGAGAATATCCTCTATAACAACTGCTTGGTTACGTAAGATACATCATATCTATGGAGGGTTCCTGCTTCATTATACAGCCACATGGATCCGAAAAATTGAAATTTTTGTAAAATAATTAGGAATTCAATAAACTTGATGATACTATACACATTTTCTTTGCATGTCTAAACGGTATAATCATCAACATTATAATAATATGTGCCTGTAAGACACCACATCATAAAAAAAGACAAGAAAGGGATGAATGGTTAATAAATGACAATTAGTGTCCATGGTAAAGAGAAGTCTGTATTTATTGCTTCCATAATTCCTCTCTTTCCTTGTATAAGGCTTCTGCCCAAGCTTTGACAGTAGGGTGTTCGAATTTTCCTTTTGTGGAATCAAAGAAACCTTGCAAATTCTTTTTATCAGCTGTCAAAATATGTGTGTGAGGGTTAAAAATGATATATTCTACGTATATGTAAAGGGGGGGGGGCACTTACACTTTTCATATTCCAAAGCTTGAACAATCATTTCAAACTTATCAAGATCCTTTACGAAGAGAGCTTCCGGTGTGGAAGCATCCTCATATTCTTGCCACAAATCGACAATTTCATTGGCAGTGTCTGTATTACCTAATGATTCTCTAAATCCATCCATTGCGTTCTAACTAAGGGTGTTTATATACACGGGTTTTGTAATGAGTTCTACATGTATTTTACCTTTTCCATGGTGTATTTATCGGCCTTACTGACACCGGCATGAGGTGTGATATCACCCTATGTAAAAGAGGCGTGTCAGGGAAAATACCAAATAATAGTATGTATTGACACTTACAACCACAGCTTCAGCGAGATCGTGCACGATGGCCATTTTGATGCATCTAAGATCTGAGGCATTAGCAAGTTGCAATGGTTTTCTGGTACAGGTGGATTTTTTTTTTTTTTTTTACTTTTCGCGATTGATGGAAGGATCGTTGACGAGCATGGCCATGACACCCATGCGATGCATGTGGTCAGAAATGGATTCGGCACCATTGATACCGTTGTCTAACCAACCGGTTCTTTTGGTTCTCTAATTATTAGAAAAGGGGTGAGTTGCCCGTTGACAGAGGCGAATGAGAAATTTACTTTGAGGTTTTCAATGACATGTAAAAAGCGAATGACACTAGCAGGGTTTGACATTTTAGGAAAGAAAAAAAGATTTTTTTTAAAAAGGGAGAGAGATACAGGTTTTATTTAAAAGAGAGAGAAAAATTATGAGAGATGAAGCAAAAAAAAAAAAAAATGGGGATAGTCTATGATTTAAAAAAAAAAATTATTGTTCCAAGAAAAAGTAGTTACCAGTAGACTTTTGGTCTTGATCCAATTGAGAATCCAACTTGTTAATTCTGGGTCTGAAGTTGGTAGGATCACGACGGAAAGTAATTTCGAGAGAAGCCAAAAATTTGTTCATACCGGTCAACAAGGATTGAGGAGAGTTTGCGGTAGCACGAACAGAGGGAGTACCATCATAGACGACGACACGATCAGCAAGATAAGTAGCCATAATGAAATCGTGCTCTACGATGAAAGCAGTTCTCTTGAAATGGATAATGAAACGCTTAATCACCTTGGCAGCAATAATACGTTGTTCGGAATCAAGGTAAGCAGAAGGTTCATCAATAAGATAGATATCAGCAGGTTGACCTAAACCAAGTACAATAGCAACACGTTGCAATTCACCACCAGATAAATGCATCACTTCTTGATCAATAATGTTTTCAATGTTCAAAGGCTTAATAACATCAGTGTTGAATTGAGGATTTAAGAAGGCACCCTTAATCTTCTTCAAGAACAACATACGGACAGTACCCTTGAACTTGGGAGAAATCTTTTGAGGCTTGTAAGAGACGTTCAATGTAGGAATCTTAGCATCACCATCGGGCTTCAAGAGACCGGCCAAGAGACGAATAAAGGTAGATTTACCAGTACCGTTTTGACCCAACATGACAATAATCTCTGAATCTTGGAACTCACCAGGCATGACATCCAATGTAAAGTCACCAAGGATCTTTTGCATCTTGGGATATTTGTAGGTGTTGACTTTAGAGATAGAAACTTCGTTGGCAGTTTCGGCAATCTTGAAGGTCAATGATTCTTCACGGAAACGCAAATTCTCGGTAGGAATGTTACCATCCAAAAAGATATTGATACCTTCACGAACAGAGTAAGGTAATGTAACAACACCATAAGCAGAAGGTCTACCATAAAGAATACAAATATAATCGGAAAGGTAATCCAAGACAGACAAATCGTGCTCTACACAGATAATATAAGTGCTGGAAGAGATGAGAGAACGAATGACACGAGCAGCGTTTAAACGTTGCTTTACATCTAAATAAGAAGAAGGTTCATCGAACATATAAACATCAGCTTGTTGAACGGCGACGACACCAATAGCGAATCTTTGTAATTCACCACCGGAGAGTTGACCAACCTCACGGTTAAGAACATCCTTGAGATCCAACATATCAATCATTTCCTCGTAATTGTTACGTTCATGCTTATCTTGCAATAATTGAGCAACTTTGCCACTAACGACCTTGGGAATATGATCGACATACTGAGGCTTAATGATGGCCTTCAAGTTATCTTCTAAAATCTTTGTGAAGTAATTTTGTAATTCGGAACCACGGAAATACTTTAAAATATCTTGCCAGTCGGGAGGAGCATCAAACTTGCCCAAATTGGGCTTCATCTTACCAGAGAGGATCTTGAGTGCAGTGGATTTACCAATACCGTTGGTACCGACTAAACCCAAAACTTGACCAGGACGAGGTACAGGCAAACGATGAAGTTTGAAGGAATTGGCAGAATAACGATGTGTGACTTGACCATCGAGGTTGGTGGGCAAATTAATGACGTGGATGGCAGCAAAGGGACACTTCTTTACACAAATACCACAACCAATACATAACTCTTCAGAGATGAATGCAATCTTGGAGGTAGGTTCGACTTCGATACAGAGCTTACCTATTTATTTATACTATTATTAGTTGCTTTTCTCTTTTTGTTGTCATCTCTTGTCAACTTACCCATGCGGTTCACAGGACAAGAACGCTTACTATCAAACAAAGAGAAAAGGGTTGGGTTAGATGAAACAAACAGGTACAGGACATCTTTTAGGCTTTACCATTCTTGTCTACACTTCTTGGGTTTACACTTATCAGCACTAACAATAGCAATACGGGTAAGTTTATCACTCATTTTTGGAGAATGGGGGGTGAAGTGAGGTTTTTTAAATAAAAAAAAATGTAGGGAAGGAGAAAAAAAAAACTTGATTAAATTTCCACGGCCCTACCACCCAATGCAATAGAAAAAAACAAATTTTTTTTTCCTTACCTCATTTCTAAGCCACAATTTTAAACCCAATTCTAAGGGGAGGGGTGTGTTACTGGATGACAATGCGGAATGTGTGTCTGTGGTCAGCACACAATGTGTGGTACGTGTGGTCACTGTGCTCACTGCTTGTGTAAACTGTCTCTATACACCACACAAAAACACACCACATCACCACACACACCACACACCACACGGAAACAATAAATCCATCCCTACAAACACACACACGCACACACACATACAAAAGGTGATTGGGTTTAATTTCTTTTGCATGAGGCGCGGTGGTTGAAAAAAAAAAGCAATTCCCAATTTCTGCTGATGCCTTGGGTTATTTTCTTCATTCTTCATCATGAGCACCATTGACACTAAATTTCGATCGCTCAGTAAGTTGGCTGCCGAGTGCCAACGACAAGTAGAACGTCTTCACCATGTAGACTCCATGACCGTTCAAAAAGAAGTCGCGGACTTGATCAAGTCCAGCATCCGTTGTCTACAACAAGACATTGAGGTTGGCCATTACAACAAATAATACATAAAACAAACTTGGTTAACAAAAATAAAATATAGGTTGTAAAGTTATTAGCAGAGCAAGAGGATCGTGAGGCTTCAAAGATGAATATTTTGAATCGCTTGCATGAATACGAAAAGCAATGCAGACAGTAAAGTGTTGTATAATATTGGTGTGCACCATATACAAACTGAATAATTATGATGATAGGTTACAAGTGAGCTCACGTCAAGCAATTTTGTTATCCAAGAAACGTGTGGATGATCAGGAAAAGAAGAATCGCGAAGAGTTATTTGGGTTAGGCAGAAAAAACGGAAAGAGTTTTACTGAACAATACGAGTTAAAGCAACGTGTAGCACATCGAGGGTAAGGGCCAACAATGGATAAAGTAGAGGAAAGGTTTATTTATAAAATATCATTTAGTCAACAAGATGATGCAGTGTTACGTGCTTCTTCAGATGTGACAGAGGCATTAAAACGAACAAGTACATTAATGCAACAAGAATTAGAAAAGAGCACCTTTTCAGCTAGCATGCTCTGTAAGTGAAAAAAAAAAAATCAAAGGAAAAAGGGTAAACTAACATAAGGTTTAGCCGAATCGTCTAGAACGCTCTCATCAACCTATAGTGAATATCAAAATCTGAGTTCATTGGTGCAGATTTCTAAACGAGTGATTACTCAGCTTGAAGCCTCAGATTGGTTTGACCGACTCCTACTCTTATTTGGTCTTGTACTATTTAGTAGTGTTGTACTCTATATCATTAAGAAACGGACGTGGGATGTAGGCATTTCTTGGGTATCTTGGTTGACACAAACAAAGAAAAGTAAACTTGCTCAAACAACAACAACTACAATCCTAGTCGAACCCATCCGTACTACATTGAAATCTGTCTCCACGCTAATTCCTACGGTGATCAAGGATGAGTTATGAACCTGTGTCAAATATGATTAAAGCTCCGATACAAAACAGTGTGTGCATAAAAAAAAAAAAAAAAACTCACATATTTTTTTGTCTTTTTTTCTTTTTCTTTATTATTTTAAAAGAAACCTTCACTACCCCCTTCTCTTTTTTTGACTATTATATTATGGAGATTGCATTGATGCAGGCAAAGAAGACTTGCCCTTTTATTCACGTTGCTTCTGCTTCGTCTTTGCGTCGATTGACCACTGGTAATACCATGGGTCCTCTCATGAGCAAAGCAAGACAATGTCCAGTTATGAGTCAAGCTATTTCTTCTCGCTCCATGTCTACCACGGTTGAGACTCCCAAGGAGGAGCCTGCTGGTAAGTGGCAAATATACATGCTATGAAGATAAGTACTAAAAAAACAGGTTTTATACCTACATCTATCTAGTTGTACACAGTCACGCCGTCCCAGCTCAGCAAAAAGCTTTTGATTATGAAAGCTTTTATAGCGAAGAATTAGAAAAGAAGCATAAGGACAAGAGCTATCGTTATTTTAACAATATTAATCGATTAGCCCAAAAGTTTCCTCGTGCTCACACTGCTCGTGTTACAGACGAAGTCACTGTTTGGTGTGCCAATGATTATTTGGGGATGGGTAGAAGCCCCGTTTTGATTGATAATATGAAGTAAGTCTCCGATTGTTTATTATTATAAATTTTTTTTTCTCACACACATACACTCTGTAATAGGCGTACGTTGGATCGTTATGGTGCTGGTGCGGGTGGTACGCGTAATATTGCTGGTAACGCAGATCTTCATTTGCGTCTTGAATCCGAGTTAGCCGATCTTCATCATACAGAAGGAGCTCTTGTATTTTCATCTTGCTATGTAGCCAACGATGCTACACTTTCAACCTTGGCTTCTAAATTACCAGGTTGTGTCATCTTTTCAGACGCCTTGAACCATGCTTCCATGATCCAGGGTATGCGTCACTCAAATGCAGCCAAAAAGATTTTCCGTCATAATGACATGGCTCATCTGGAGCAATTATTGCAGTCAGTGGATCCCAGTGTGCCTAAAATCATTGCATTTGAATCTGTATATTCCATGTGTGGTTCGATTGGACCTATCCGTGAAATTGTCAAGTTGGCTAAACAGTATGGAGCCATCACCTTTCTGGATGAAGTGCATGCAGTAGGTATGTACGGACCAAGAGGAGCTGGTGTAGCAGAGCATCTCGATTTTGATTTAAATGCTACAAACCCTCATCGTGGTAACGGTAGTATCCTTGATGAGATTGATATTGTCACTGGCACCCTGGGTAAAGCCTATGGTGTTGTTGGTGGTTACATTGCAGGTTCGGCTTCTTTGGTTGATATGATTCGTTCCTATGCCCCTGGTTTTATTTTCACCACTTCTTTACCTCCTGCTATTGTTTCCGGGGCTATGGAATCTGTCAAGTATCTTAAGGAATCTACAGCTGAGCGTCATTTGCAACAGACAAATACACGTACTGTTAAATCACGTTTGGGTGACATTGGTATTCCCGTAATTCCTAACCCTTCCCATATCGTACCTGTCTTGATGGGAGATGCTGCTGCCGCTAAATTGGCTTCTGATGAACTCTTGTCCGAACATAATATCTATGTTCAATCCATTAATTACCCTACTGTCCCTGTTGGTGAAGAACGTCTTCGTATCACCCCTACGCCTGGTCACAATGGTCCCATGATCGAGGAATTGGTACATTCATTGGAAAAGATTTGGAACCGCTATGATTTTAAGCGTGTTCAAGATTGGTCTGCTCAAGGTGGATGTGCTGGTGTTGGCACTGAAAACTCTACCACTCCTATTCCCATGTGGACTGATAAACAGTTGGGTCTTGATATGGATGAAACTGAACCAGCTTTCTCCAGTAACACCGCCGAGTAAAAAAACGTTATATTTCACATGTCATTTCTGTATGAAATAAAACATTGTTACCCACCCAAAACACCATCTAATCTTTTTCTCACGCTTAAAATCTTGTCTTTTCTTAAAAAAAAATCATATGCACTTCGGGTTGTATAATGTCATATTTTATATACCCTTTAAAGCGTTATTGAGTCTTTATTTGTGCATGTCTTTTGTTTACCCAGTGTTTACCCAGAATTGACTTTTATTTGCACAACATTAACTTTGTGGTACCCTTATTGTGAAACATGTTTTATATGATATGAAAAAAGGCGGGGAAAAACAATAGACCGCCGTGCACTTCTCAAACAATAAGATGGATTTTATTAGTCTATAGTGGAAAATTATACTTTGTCCCGGCAAATGATGATAATAAATCAAACTCTGCTTACATCGGTTACTGCTGTCACGGCTATGGGAATAAGCGAACAATGATAAGAAGATTATGGTTATCTCGGTTCGTGATTTAATTCAAAATCAGCTAGTATTAGTCAGTGAAAGTATACCTGGGAACATCATGTTGCAAATATAACCAGGATTAATAATAATAAAAAAAAAAAGGAGATATTTATTTACTGCTTACTGTAATATTAAACTCTGGAGATGCTAAAGCCTCAACGTCCTGTAGCAGACAGAGATACAGCTTACTTGTCAGAAGAACCAACCGAGAGGTAATTCAGAAGCTTTTTTTCTTTTGCCTGCAGAGTGGTATTATGTGTGTAACAGATGTTGAATTGTTTACATCTTGCATGTAACTTACATTTACTAACTCTTTTTTTTTTACCATTTAAATCTAAATGATAAATGAAGCATTTTACACAAGTATTGATTCGAGACCCTCTTAAACGCACATATCTGTATAGGTGGGGTCTCATAAACACCAAAGCAAAACAACAAGAGAAATTGACTTGTTGTTGCAATATATTTCATACTGTAAGGAGTGCTTTTTCTTTAATGGTACTTGCTGAGGCCAGTTTTATCAGTAAGACATACTCTGTTGACCGCTATACGTCAGATATCCCGAGCATTCCATCAGTATTTTCAATTCAAGTACCCTAAAAACAAAGTAAGGTAGTTCTACTTACGTTTCTGTGTTTCTATATTACAAGTTTTTGATAGTTGAAGAAAGAGATAATTGCGGTACTTTGGTTATGAATACTACCACTCATTGTCCCAGGCCGGACTCACCGAGACCTTGCGCTTGATTGACCGGCGTTAAATGCCCCGGGGGACCGGTGAAAATGTGAGGAATTGCTCCCATATTTGGACAATTTCCTCACACTTGACCTGAAGTCTTTTAATCTGCTTTTTGTTTTAGCCTACACTCACAATGATCTAACAATAATTCATCAAACATAAACTATGTGTTAAACTCCTGTAGACAGATACTTTATCAATTTATTTTTTTAGGCCGTGCATATTATTAGACAGTTGTAGCAGAAAGGGAGATGTTGCGAGTATACTAGACTACACATATACAATATAAGGGGGAAAAAAGAAAGAAGAAAAAAAAAAGAAGAAGAAAGAGACAAGAGCTTATTCACCCAGAATATTCAATACTTCATCGTCATCGCGCAAGAGTTCATTTAATGTGGCAATGACAGCTGATGTATCGCCAAGAGCCACAGTGTCGACATAAGCCCTTAGTTTCTCGAGTCTTTTTAAAGCACCATTACTCTTGTTAAGCATACTGGCCTCCATGCGGGCCTCGGTAATGATTTTCTGGAAATGAATGGGTAAGTTATAAATGTCGTCGGACATGTTTGTCTCTTTTAGGTATCGAGCCATGTCTGGTGCTAGAAATAGATTGAGGAGGTAGTTGCAAGTTGTGGGATGGTCAATGGAGTCAAGAGGTGGGGTTAATGCGCGAGTCTTTAATTCTAAAGATTGCAAAGGATCTTCATCGTACATGTAGTTCATTTTTGTGTTGTAATATAGAAAAAAAAAAAAAAAAAAAATAGTGATGAATAGAAAAATAATGCAAGCTCTTTTTTTAAAGAGGAGATTTCCCTTGTTTTTTTATTTCCAAATTCTATTTATTAAACTAGGTCTCCGTGTAATTGAAGTTTCAAACAATTTTTGAATTAAATTTTCTAAAATCATAATCATTAAACCTAATCTTTCTATACAATCACGTTTGGTGACTTTGATTAATTGAAGCCTGACTAATTCAATCGCTTCTTTTAATTCATCCCTTGTTAATATCGACTCTAAACTCTCCATAGCTGAAGCCGAACTGATCAGGATCCGCAATGAGGATAATCGACCGTATTTTGCTGCTTGTAATACAAGTGATCCTTGTCGGGTACGTCTGGTTTTATTGTCCAAAAAATCACCCTTCACTTTGATTGATGCTTTGGCACTATGAATTAACCAGTCCAAAGTCATACTGTGATCACCATTGGCCAATAGTCCAAATAAAGCTGTCTTTTTACTGGCATCGACAGCATTAATATCCGCTCCCACGCTCACTAAATACTTTAGAATTGGGTCGGGTGTCTCGCAAAAGCGTGCTGCATAATGAACAGGCGTCCAACCGTCACCATCACGTGCATTGGGATCGGCATCGTACTTTATTAACAATGCCAGTGGTTCTAAAGGGTCTGTGCATCGAAGAAACAATGCATGAATCGCTTGCACATTATAAATATTGCGTGATGTTACGTCTGCACCGTATTCTAGTAAGAGCTCTAATGACTGTAATGGATCTGGATTGTTGGAGATAATTAAATACAATAAAGTGCATTCAGTGGTAGGATCACGCGAGTTTAACAGTTGAGTTACTTTCTCTTGTTGCCCATGGTAATGGTGAATAAAATACGAAAGTACAGCAATATTGCCCAGTTCGGCTGCTTTCCAGATGGACATGGCTGGTTCGGTATCCATAGCAACAGTGACCTGCAAAGGACGTTCGGACACTTTATCGAATTCTGTCAGTAACAAACTTTGATGAATTTATATATCGATCAACTCTGTTTTTTCTTTAATTTATGGCTATTTACCTTCGTTGTTGCGTCGTTTAATGTCATCTGATAAGTCGATATCCACAAAACATGAATCCTAGTAGTTTAAAGAAATGAGTAAAATATTAAACTTGACTGGACTGCTATTGTATTACATTGAATGTAGGTCTTGCTTGCGGTGTGTACATCATTTTGGCGAAAAAAAAAAAGTGAGAGATATAAAATGGGGAAAAAGAAAAAGAAAAAGGGAAATGAATTGTAATTACTTTATTTTTAAATGAAAAAAAAAAAAAAAGAAACCCCTCTCCTTTCTTACATATTTGACCCTTTTTATTAAATTCTTTTTATGTCTGTGTGTACATGTAACAAGCAAACATAGACAGAAAGAAACTTTGATCACGTGGACATCCCCATTGTTGTTGTTGTATCAAGTTTTTTGCTGATTTTATTTTCATCTTCTTTATCAATGGAATCTCCAAGCATCAAAATGATATGCCTACAAGCCTGTAACATGGTGTTGTAATTGTATCGGACGAGGATTGTCAATAATAACTCCCAGAATTGGTACCATAACGGTATGATTTGTGCATGACATTGCTATGCTCACAAAACTCTTACGTAGAGTTGCAGAGATATCAATCCATGCAACCTTAAAAAGTGGTGTAATAAATCAATTGTGGCAAGTGCGCATTTCAGTCACACTCCTCATCTCAACATTGTTCATCACCATTTTTCTTTTTTCTTTGTACTTTTTTTTCCGCGTTCTCATGGGGCTTTTGTGCTGGATGTAATATCTGAAATATTTAAGCCTTCTTTCAATATTCAAGCATTCTTTCTCTTAATAAACATTCAGCACAAGTATGATAATTGCTTTTCTTACATACTCTGTGAAGATCTTTTTTTTTTTTTTTTTTTTTTTTTTTTTTTTTTTTTGATTTGTTTACAGGAGCATTTCTTTTTGCACTCCCTTTCTATTTTTGGCGTTAATCTTTCTTCCGCCCCTTTTGCAGTCCTTAATTCACATTTTTAACTAGTATTTTTTATTGCGAGATAATACATAGGCGGTATATTAATAATGGATATAAAGTAAAACTTAAGAAACTCTTTATCAAGACTTGTTGTCTCGTGCACCTTCTGCTAAAATTATAATGCGTACTTCAAATAACAGCGTCGTAGCTAGATTCTCTATCCCCTGATTCATAATAATCTAGTTCGTCTTCTGCAGCAGAATCATCCTTCAAGTCGTCCAACATGGATCCGGACGAGCCTTCCTCATACGCTTGAAGTTCATCCTCATCCATAGTATCCACATGTCGAGCGCTTTTGTAGCCCAAATTAACCAAATGTTGATCCGGCTCTTCATATCCTTCTTCTTCATCATTATATTCGGTCACTCTGTCGACCTCCATCTGTCCCGGTTCGTCTGCAGAATCAAAGTTTTCATTCCAGACTGTGTGTGCTCTACCAAAACGCTTTAAAAGTACTTCACGTTCGGCTTGAAATCTATCCAGCTCTTTAGAAAGATTGATGATGCTTGTTTTGGGAAGGACCACAAGGTCGACATTGGGGTTTTCGTCCAATCGTAATTGTATTAAGTCCTTGTTTTCCTTTTTTAATCTGTTCAAATGATTTTGATGGATTGCGAGCATCTGAGAAGTTGAATTATCTTCGAATGAATGCACATGCGTACCAGAGGGTATATCCTGTGTGGGTGAAGGTGGCGGTGACGGTGATTGCTCTTGTGTGATGATAGGTGCCACGAATGGGTACGATTCTTGTACAGGCGATGGAGGTGGTTCTTGTTTGATGGGGATTTCATCTTCCCGAGTATTCATACGAGAATTAAGTGAGAAATGCTGCTTAACTTCATTCTTAAATTCCGTGAAAGCTAATCATAATACCAATTAACTTATACATCTATAATAAAATAAAATTTGATTTGTAAATACCTTCGAGAGCTGACTCCTTATCATTGTAAATGTTTTCCAAGAACTCAGTGATTCTGGCGCCAGATGTGAGCTTTTCATAAGGACCGTTTTCGACTGGAGGAGAAAAAGTCATTGACAAAGCCTTGATGTAAAGCTTACCCTCTTCAACGAATCTATTCTGGACGTTACGACAAAGTTCTTCGAGCTGGGAAATACGCAGCATCTTCATTTCATCATTAGTCGTTTCAGACTCGGCTACTTCTGCTTCATCATAGAGACGTAACTGAGATGTCAAGGTACCAATATGTCCCTTAAGCATTCTCTCTCGCTCGCTGTTTAACTTGTTTTCTTCACACAACAAGACGTTTTCCCGATCTTTCTTTAAAATTGCAACTTTGACATCACGAACGTGGTTCTCCATCAATTTTAAAAGCTCTGTTTTATCGAGCAATTCTTTTTCCAAGAATGTCGCTTTTGTCTGCAAATAGTCTGCTTGGTCTGCTTGCTTTGTCAAGTTGTAGACTATTGTGCCGGGTGTTTGATCAGTAAATTCGGGAACGGTGCTCAAGTAACGTGTCCAAGAGTCTCTCTCTGCTCGAAGATTAGCATTGTCAATATCCACAGACAGCTTCTGGTTTTCGATGTCTGATAAGCCTTTCAGTCTTTCTTGTAACGAATTGTTTTCTTCTTTCAAATATTCGATATTCTGATTTAGGCTTTTAAAGTGCTGTAATTCCTTCTCGAGTTTTTTATATTCTGTTTGGATTTCAGCTAACTTATTACAAACATCTAAAGGAAGAAGGTTTGTTAGGTTACATATAGAAGTAATAGTGGTACTGTGTATATGGGAAGATGTTTACGTGTGTAGTCTGCTGTAAGCGAGTCTTCCAAACCATTTGTTGTGCATGTAGCCGTTTGAGCAGCCTGACTTTCCAACTCCGAAACTCTTTTTATTAAAGCAAGTTCTCTTGCTGTGGATTCTTTAACGTTTGCTTCCTGGAGCTGAAGCTATACAATAGAATAAAGTCAATAACAATCTCAATCCAGTATGTGTTTCTTTAAATACTACGTCGTTTTTAAGCTTGACACACAATTCCTTGTAGGAGCCAAACAGCCCACTAAGCTGTGCTGCGCAACGGTTATTTTCCTCTTTATAATTTTTATGATTATAATTAAGTTGGCAAATTTCATCTTCGAGTTCCCTCTTTTCGATGTATGCCCTCCTTAATTTTTCCTTTTTTTTTTAAAAAAAAAAAAAAGTTTTTCTATGAGTCTCATGAAGGTGTTATGTCGTTGAAAAAAAAAAGTTACCATATTATCAGTAAACCGTTTTTCTACTTCTGCCATAGCTCGGGTTGACACGGCTGCGTTATTTTGATGTAGGTCAGCCAGTGCTTTGTAATTCTATAATTTATGTTACTTTTATCTGTCAAGGTGCTATCGATGATATAACTTACGTTTCGCTCACTAGTGAGCTTTGCGATTTTTTCTGAGCTGTTTTTGATTGACAGATCATGTGCGATTGTTGATCGCTCGACTTGTTGACTAAGATCGCGTTTCTCAGTTTCAAGTTTTTCCACCTTTAGTTGTAACTGATGGATTGTGTCTGCTAAACAAAGTATGCAAGTGGTAAGTTTTTTTTCTGAAGGAAGGAAGTGTTTCTTTCTTTTTTTACCTTCGTTATTCTCCTGATCAACTGGTTCATACCAGGAGGGTAAATACGATCGAATAGCGCTTGTCAATCGCTTTCGCTTGTTGGAGTTTCTCTATTGGATTCCATTAGTGACACGCATTTTTTTTTCATAAAACAGGATTTAGTTACATCAGTCATGTATTTTGTGTTACTTGATTCGATAGAAAGTAAATAAATAGAAAAGCGAAAGAAAAGAAAAGTAAAAAAAAGGTAAAAAGTCAAAATATTTATAGGGTAATCGGGGTTTAAAAAGGTTATTGGCAAGAATAATTTCGCATGAAAAAGAACTCGGTTGTCAAAGACTAAATTCTTACACTCAGCATGATTAGAGAGAGTGTAAAGGTCTATTTGATGACTAAATCTCAATAATATTCAGATGGAAAAGTTTTACTATAAATAATATCGCGATAAAGCTATAGAGTGATACGCAGCTCAGAGTTACCAAAGACAACTATGACGGTTTGTGGCGAAAAAAAAAACAAAAAAAAAAAAAAAAAAAAAAAGAGAGAAAAAAAAAACTTC
The DNA here is from genome assembly GCF_025094135.1 of Mucor mucedo. Lineage (NCBI taxonomy): Eukaryota > Fungi > Mucoromycota > Mucoromycetes > Mucorales > Mucoraceae > Mucor > Mucor mucedo. The sequence continues at coordinate 198,843 of NW_026252341.1, read as the reverse complement.
CACTCTCCCATTAACAGAAGACAAAGTTCTACAGTATTTCTTTTGTCATGTATTACTTTTCCTGGTATCTACACTCGTTCTCGTTTCCCAAGTGACTAGCGATGCCGGTGTTATAGTTGCTGATGTTAGTTTCGCTGATGATCTTCAATTCTTTACAAAGTTAAACCCTAAAAATAAGTCGACATTCCCCCTTCATGCTAAAGTACTTGCTGACTAACGTTTTTCAATAATTTTGTCTTTGTGTTGTTACATAAATTTTAACTTACCATAACTACCAGGTGATTCAAAAGAAGTTCTGGCGGGGTTACTGTTTTTATTTAAAGGACCTCTGTTTATCGTAATGAGGGAAGAAAATGAAAAAAGAGCTGAAATTCAGAATCGAGGCAAGGTAAAGCACAAGTAGACGAAATTACAGTATTCTTTATTAATGGGAGTATGACAAAGGAAGCAGCTGAGTGATAGAGACCATGAAGTGATAAAGAGTGGATTTAATGGCGATTTTCTTATGAATACAACGGGTACAGTTGTCGATGACAAAAGATGGCTAGAGATGGTTAAATATTAAGGCGGGGGATCTGGGTAACATTGATCTCGAAATAAGCATTTCGCCCAATCAAATTCATGCACTTGGTGTATATGCACTTATTTTTGAGCACCAAAAGGCTCCTTCGCTACGATTATTTACATTGAGAAATGAGTAAACCAAGTCAAGCGCTTTCTACAAGAAAAAAGGATCAAGGAAACAGAATACATGGATGGAATAGTGTCATTCATAGAAAATATTTTAAATGGCATGGATACTATAGAATAGGAAGGGTGTGCGTGTTTCTGATATGCTAAAACGCGCCATGGAAAACATGAATACTCAAAATTTTGTGAATGATTATTTACACAATTTTTTTGGCTTTTGAAAAGTGTAAAAGCAGATCAATTTTGAGGTTATACCTTGGTGTTTCCTGGGCGAGACTGCCTGAGGGCATCTGGCACTCCCTGGTTTTTAATATAAATGAAAAAGAAAATTATTATTTTTGGAATTAACGCTGGACTGACAGCTAATAGCTTAAAAAACAGGGAGTGCCAGAGTACCATGAACAGTCAAGTACTGGAAATTTGTCTGCCATAAGATTACTTTAGTATTCATACATACGCCAATGGTATCACGTGAGATTTACCGTTAGTGACTTCTCCAAGGCACAGATAGTACTGTACATCAAATCAATGGGCGTTTGAAGGCTGTCCTTGTCCTCTTTAAATAAATCGTGAAGAACAGATGATGGATATTTAAATTTTCAAATAGAAATTAGAGTTTACATAAAATAATTTTTAATATCCTTCGCCACTATCCATAACTATTATCTTAAGGGGGAGATCATGGCGCGCACACGAAGCAGCAAAAACTCCTTAGTATAAAGCGTCATTGTTAGAGTGTCGGGTCGGGTGATGTATTCCTTCAATTTGTAAAAGCGGGTCTACTTTCATATCCCTCTTTTTGGGTTTATTTGCATACACCTACTGTTACAATGAAGGTAATCTAAACAAGATCTGGACAAGAGTGGACAAGAGGTGGAAAAATTAAATTATAAAGTATGAAAAGCAGAAGAAAAAAACTTGTATCGTAGATCTAGCAATGTCGATTTATAAAAACAGCACAGATCATGTATCTAAAGATTTACCTGACTAAAGATAAACACACTTTTCTCCGTATTTGTCAGATCTAGCTCAGCAATATCTTTTTGTTAGACTTTGTAAAAGTCTTAGCCATTGCAGACGGCTCCTAAGCAAATGTTCAGCAAACAGACCCAAATCAAAAACAATGAAGGGTAGACAATCACATGGAAATAACGTAATTATTTTTGATGAAACAATTGTAGCATTAGTCATACCAGATTATTTTATATATGCCTTGATCCTCCATTGTAAAGACTTTATAGGAAAGACTGTGGGACATTTAGTATGACACTATGTAATCAAAGTATTAAACAAATATAATTGAGAGTTTGATAGAGAACTGTTTACTAATAAAACTTGAGCAGACACTCTAGATGATGAGGACATGTTGCTGTCAAACTTGACCACACAAAGGCCGATGGTTTATATGTTCTTAACTCAAGCAGTAATACAGTCATGTAAATTGTAATTAGCAAATGAAAGTTCAGGCACATCAAAAAGCCTAGTTTGGTCAAACTGATCGTGTCACATAGCTATAGATACTTAATCAGAAATGTCATATTTTCCTCACCTAAAACAAAATACCAGTACAAAGTAAGTACTGCCATATATTATCAAATAAAAATAAGAGGTATTATAATCATATTTCGAATGTAAAAAAAAAGTGCTTCTCGTATACAACAATAACATTTTATATGTGGGGTGTATAAATTTAGTTGGGATGACATAAATTCGAGTGCTTTATCTATGTCGAAGGAGATTATCTTGTACGCAAGTAAAAAAAAACAGGCATGAAGCATTGGAAGAGGTTACATTTTTTCTTTTCCTTTTTATACATGCCTTTTTCTTTTTGGTAAAGTCTGCGCTCATTACCACTCTAATTCTACTCATGTGTTTGGAGAGCTTACGACGTATGTTTATGATTCCAACACGAAAGTTCTCTTCAGTAATTTGTATCTCCTGGCCATCTTTATGGAAAAAGAGATCGATGAAAAAAACCTCTATTGATGATGGGATGTCAGATATTGGTGAGCTTTGTGTCATCGTGTTGTAAACCTGTCTAACAAAATATGTGTTAAAACACCACTAAACCTCTATTCTATTAACAAGGGTGGGATTCAAAATATCAATACCTCTATAATGGGCGGTGTACTCGTGTTCAGGATTGTTGACTTTGAACTTTGTCCTTTCAAAAAATAAATATTTACATATCCCTGCAACTTAATTACCTTTTAAACAAAAATACCCCACAATGGCCGTTCTCATTTACCGTGGAATGCCTGGATTTCCTTAATGAAACTTTCTTCTTTTACACAAGTCTCATTTTCTAATCACTTTTCTTTTATGAGAATATAACTGAAAACTTCCTTTTATAGAACCATTCAGTATAATTTCAGTATCTTGCGTCGTTAAAAATCAGATATCAATTATGCACACATCAATTAGTCTGGCTTAAAGATTACTTTTGTAAATAATATAAAAAGTCACCTCTCCTGTGAATCAATAAACATATGTAGTTATTACAACTATCTATGTAAGGAAATTATTTACGAACTTAACACCGTAAAATACTCTCTTTTTATCTTAAAATGATCGTTAGGAAGCATCACTTACGAAAAAAAGAAACTGACCATTCAATAAAATGTAACTTGGTGCAACTTAAAACACAAGCAAAAGCATAAGCAGGTTATGTCTAGCACCCATAAAATGTAAAATCATGATCGAACTGATAAAACGTCTCCCCTTAAAAATAAAGCCCTATTTCTTTTTTGAAAAGTGACAAGTACCATTCCTTCACATCATCCTATATCAAGAAAATGTTACATGATTTTTTTTACTATTTATATGTTGTATAATAGATACTCTGGGGGGCATTTCAGAAGTAGATTATACATGGTGCTATGTCTGAATAGTGTCAAGGATAAGTATCCGTATCGTTCTTGTATTATTTTTCACCAATGTAAATGTTGTTATTTTCAACTCCAAGGTGCAATTTTCTCAGGAGCCTCAGTGTTTGGATGAAAAAGTGTATTTCGTTTTTGTATCAGATATTAATGGCAGGCTTCTCTTCGTTCTATAGCGTCTCACCTTTGGGACTGAGCAGCTGGTTCAAATGAAACTTTATTTGGCATCAAGTTCATACATGTTTATCATTTCAACACCTTTTCCATCTTTATTTCCATTCTCATAATATATTATACGGTATATATTAATCACTCATTTAAATCACTAAAACGACAATAACAAAAAGAAGAATATGCCACAAGTGTTATCTGGATTGTGACAAGTAGAATCTTGAAGGAACAAGCAGAAATTTAACAAGGCTGTCACTTTACAAGGGAAATAATGGGACAAATAAACCGCTTGTAAACCATTAAAACCTCTTAAAAAAGAACAAAAACAAATTATGATACCACACAATTTATAATAAAGGCACGCTTCTTTTGTTAATTTTTTTTTTACCATGAAAAGTTCATGAACTTACTGCTTTTGGATATTGTTCAAATCGATTTCTAGAAAAATCGTGTACATAAACTGTGACATATGTTTTGCAATATAAATCTTGATATTTGTTTTTCAGTATCGGAACGCTGTGTGTAACCAACCAGAAAAATGAATCGATCGGTTACACTAATGGCAAAAGTATGTGCTATTGTTTTGTTTGTTAATTTATTTATAGTCTCGGCCTCAGTAAAATATACTTGTTTCTGTACAACTTTTGTATACCTGTCATACAATGACTTTGGTCAATCTTGTTTATATTCGTCTTATTTTCCTTAATTTAGAAGAACCGTCAAATGGATGCTGCCTATCAGAATTTTGCTTATTATGGAATTATCATTGCTAATAATATCTTCCTAAAAAAGACTTTACAAATGTACCTGGTAACCCTGGGCCGCTAAATGAAGAACTCCGAAGACATGTTCTTTGTTATTGTTTTATTGCGTGCTATTGTTATTGTGATATACCTGCCGATCTTGGATCAACGGCATAGTTCATTTCTAATTTCCTAAAAATTCATGTATGGTGCAATCTTAATGTAGTAAGATTTCCACCTTGAGGCAGGTGATGACAAAAATAAAACATATGGGTTTCGAATAGAAGCAAACTATTTTGGAATAAGCTGTAATGAGGAAGGCTTAGACTTTCATCTTGGTTTTACAATAAAATTTCTCACCAAAACCCGAACACCTGATGCTACAAACGATGATTTGGCGAAGCAAGCGGTCATAACGGAAGACAAGTTTTACTATAATAAGCTTTTAAGGCAGTTATCGTTATAAAAAAATTACACACGTATGCATCATATCATTATAAATACAAAAAAGTGTCCTTCCTCTATCAATTCGTGCTATCTTCAAACCAAACGAGTTAATAAGCATGAGCTGCTGTTATGATCATGGTCTTTTGATAATTCTTTTAAGTGTATGTTTAATTCTTCAGCAGATCGTATCTAGTGGCACACAACGGAATTAGAGCTGGTGCATCACAAAAATTCGTTCGTATCATTGCTTTGGATCGATGCAATAGATTTATTGTATCAATTTCGCCATTAGATATATTCCAAAATTTTCTGAAAAAAACTTTGAGAATTTTTGACGAGAAAAAGCACTGTTTCAAGATTAATTAAGTTTAATCAACTCACCGGCCTGAACTTTTTATTAAGAAACCCCATCTTTTTCTTTCCAGTCTAACTATACATTCCCCGTGACAATTGGTGAAAATTAAAAGTGGAACGGTACCACATAACGTCTGGGTCTCCATGGCTTAACCCTTTCATGGTATCACGAACCAGAAAATATAATGCCCATATGCGTAGTTAGGCAGCTGGATCCCGACTTTTGTGATTTGTGTACTATAAAATCTGCTGCGATTTACTTGCACAAATAATAGTGTACATGTATGTCTTGTAAAACATAGGTATATCAAGCGCACATCAATACCAAAGTAAGGCACGATTTGTGTAAAAGTAGTCCGGAACAAATTTACTAAAGAATGAAGCCTAACCAGCTATCTTGTTACTAATTATAATTTTATTTTGTGATCGAGTCTTCTAATATCAAATACAAGCTTTCAAGCTACTTGGTTGCTAGATATTTATTTCATTTAACTTATTTGCTTTTTGAAACCCCTCCCTATTTTTTTATTGAAGCTACTCGACATGTTTGCAAAATCAACTCAAGTTTATTCTGTGGTACAATCTAGATAAAATTTGATGATTTTCAAGTTTCAACTTATTTGTTGTTCTTTTTATCCTTGTGTTGTTTGCTTTCTTTTTTCAAAAATTGTCCAAGCCATCAAAAGTGGTACAAACGATGCTTTATTCTAAATCTTACAATCAGAGGTGGGAAGATCTTCCGGATATTCAGAAAAAAATTTAGCCTTTTGGGCTCGGCCCTTAACAATTCGATCAGATTTTTTGTATATAAGCTCGAGTTTTTTCATTGAATAAACTCCCATCTTCTTATAGGCTTTTATATTTATCCCTTCAAACAGAACAACACTATATATCATGGTTAAAGCAGTTACAAAAAGAAAGATCGGATCAAAGGGTAGCAAGAGCTGGTTCTCGCCTAGTGAGGAAGCTGAAATAGAGAAGAATACAGAAATTTTAGTCGCTCAAGCATTAACAGGAGAAGATGAAGAAAACGAAGAAGGTGAAGAAGGAGAAGAAGAAGAGGAGGAGGAAGAAGAAGAAGAGGAAGAGGAAGAAGAAGAAGAAGAAGAAGAATAATAGTAGCAAGCATAGTCTCAAACTTATTTCAATAAATCATAGTACAATTAGTTTTTAAAATTTGAAAAATCCAGCAGGAGCTGAATGTATTTTTATATTAATATAAAGTGAATCTATTATGTAAACTTTTAGATATATGTCTTTGAGAAATGGCCCAGATTTACCTGTCATCAAAGTTATGAGCATCTACTATTTTTTTATTGCTCCTATTTTTTTTTACTCGCTTGAGCTGCTTTGGGGACATTGGCTTAATAATTAGTCGGGCTGGTTTGGCCCACTTCTCTATAAACACTGGTACCAGACTGATAATTTAAAGATTGCCGAATAAATCATGTTATTTTGTCAGTGAACGCTCTGAGATCAAAAGCGTGTCTTCGCAGTGTTGTTTAGTGTGAAAGTGTGAATAATACATATTATGTACACAAAGCATCAAGAAAGACATGCTTGTGAAGAAAAAAGGTCTAAAAGATGCAATAATAGCAGAATCATAATTGAGCGACATGAGATACTATATTAGATATAGGATAATTGCGATAATCGAATGAGTATGTAATTTACGGATATACTGCAGAGATGTGATGTAGGAGAAACGAACAGGGTTCATTGAAAAAAATTGAAATGTAATGGTACACGACTATTAATGGATATAACGACGATCTTACGGAGAAGTATGAACATGATGATGTTAAAAAAGCAAGTAGGAACACTATTCATTCTTCTTTCAAGAAAAATGAGGTGTCTGATTATATCATTTGGTGACGTATATACGGACAAAAAAACAGCTTTAGGCATTAATGGTATCAACAGTGTTCTCTGCACATTCAACTCTTCTACGACATATTTATTAGAGTGGATGGAATGGCCTTCTGAAGAGCAGTTTTACGACTTGTATTTTGGATGACTTTTGGCTATTTTTGCTGGGACGAAATACGTAATAATTGAAACCAGCAGATGATATGAGAAGTGTTAGGCTCAAACGCCATTGTCAAATCCTCTTCAACATTAAAATGCAAACGTAATTTCTTGATCACCCTGCTTCTTATCATCGCTGTTTTTTTATTCCGATGTGAGTGTCTATCAAGAGAATAGTTCTTAGTGATTGACACAAAGAAGTTGACTCGTGCTATTTCAGGGTACAAGTTATAACTGGATCAGTTTGTGAGCGTGCATCAATATTAATTCGCTGTATACCTTACCGCTTCCGGACCAGAGAGCAACCATTTTGCATTATGACTTTTCATCCTTTTAAATACTAGCACATCCTTCTCAAATGCACATTATCAGACAGCATAGTAGTCATTCATATGTTTACAGTCGTCAAAATCAGCAGCTAGTTATTGTTGGTCCTCATCGCGTTACTAACACTGTTATGTTGATCTTAAAATCAAAATATCCGAGATTGCTTTGTAAGTTTTTTTCAACTTTTTTTTTCTATATCCACGATAGCCGGCCAAAATGCAAGTTGAACCAGCATAAGTTGATGTTTTTGTTATTGTATTTGTATGTAAAAATGGAAGAATAGTTACAAACAATGGATATGAATACGTTGGATCAAGAGAACGATGGATGAACTATGGGTATAATACTAACATAAACATAGCCATTGGTACATGTTTAATGATAGCACTCAGTTCTGAAAATCAATCCTCTTCGTCAGTGGCCTATATAATTAATCTTTACTCCCGGCAAAACATAATTAAGCAATGGATACACCCATGCTGCTTAAATTCAAATATGTCAAATGCATAGCTGAAAGTGGGATTTTTTGAGAGTTCAAAATCATTCAGCTAACGGGAATGTAAATGGTAATTTTGGGGATACTGACGAATGTGCAGTTGTATTTTTATTAAGGATTTATCATTACAATTACATTAACTGTATTCCCAATTAAGTAGACTATTTTTTTAGACAGAATTAGCGATTACACGGAAATAATACATAGTAGACGATAAACAACTTTATAAGCACAGAACAATAAGGAGGCCACAGTTAGTATTTCTGTAAGTAGACGAAGTAATCAAAAATTAAGTTACGGTTCGAGTGTAGGATTTTTATTCTAATTCAGACGATCCCGATGTGGTCCTTTCGCAAGACATATCTGCAAGAGTCGATAAACACAAAGACGATTGGAATAATTGGTCCGTCCGTTGATCCCTTCATCATATCAGCTCGTTGTATCGCGTCATGATTTATACATCAATAAAAGACCATGCAGTTCTGCAACCTTTTCCCCAGAATAGCAAGGGAATTAGCAAGTATGGGTGTAGATCAATTAAAACTGTGATTATGTCTGTACAAACAGAATCAAGATGTTTCCGCCATTATTCAAGTCCACTGGGACCCCATGTTCATTTGTATAAAACATAAAAAGAGAAAGCGTGTCCTCTTTATAAAGACATTTTAATTTATACCGTATAAGAGAAGTACTGGTTATTTTGAGAATTATATTCTTTATTTCAGAAAAGCAGAACGAAAACCAACCGCCGGCCTGCAACTAAGTAATCGAAACCCCGCAAAGGGCGACGAGAAGACGACCTGTAGGACGTTTACTCCGGAAATCCCCCTCTCAGGCATTTTCATCAGTAGAGACATTTTAAAGTTTTACTAACTTTGTACTGAAGATCAACCAACAGCTGAAGACTGTTACGCGCAGTTCATTTTGAAGGAAATTTTTTCGGACTATGGATGCCCATTTTTATGCAAAAAGACATTTTTGCTTACGTCTTCACATGATAGCTAACAAACTTGCTTCTTTAATAATACTTTTGAAACCGTATGTTTCCCATTAAATCCCCCAATTATTTCCTAACATATTTGAGTGCGTAACATGTTATCTTCTGTGCTTTATATGAGCATTAACAGTGGCTTTTTGTGATGGCGAGACTTTGTGTAACCAAATAATAAGGTTGTCGATAAAATGCACTAAAACAGATTCTATTCATACTTGGTGTGTGAACTTGCCTATAAATGTTCAAAACAAAAGCTTGCTAGCTGTGGATACATATCAGAGTATCTATCCATAGACTATTTAGTGACAATAGTAAGTTTGGGTAAGCTGGTCCTGAAGGTTAGGTAGCAAGATAACAGAGATTGGTAGAATCACAAACCGAGAGTTTCATTGATTGGGCAATATTAATTAGTGGTAATAGTACATGATTTAAAGTACGCAAAGAGAGATGGCACTGATGGGAATAGGTGACATTGGCAGTTTGAGTTTGCCCCCAATTAAATTCAGGTAAATTGGTACGATGCGCTTGTTTGTTGTAGAAAATGCAAAAAGGGTGGCTGACTTTAGAGGGGGAAATGAGCGGGGGAGCAAAATCCCATTTGAGGGTGCGACTTAAACGACCCACTTTTTTTTGTTCTTTTTGTTGTTTGTTCTACTTTGTGATGAGTCAAATTCCGTTGACGCCAACCTCGTTGGCTTCACCGACACCTCTGAACACACTGATTTACATGCAAGCGGATGGTCTTGTTTCACCTACCAAGGAGGATATTTCGACTATTTTTGTGGTCGGCTTTCCTGAGGACATGCAAGAAAGGGAATTTCAAAACATGTTTATGTTCTCTCCCGGTTTTGAAGCGGCTACCTTAAAAGTGCCTAATGGCAAAGATGAAGAGGATTGCCTCATGAACAACGGACGAAAGCAAATAGTAAGCAACCTTTTTTTTTTTATTATTATTAATTATCCGGGATATGTGTGTGCAAAAAGTGGCTTACTAAGATTGTGTATTACAAAAAGATTGGATTTGCTAAATTCCGTACACGTAAAGAAGCAATGGATGCGAGGGATATATTGAATGGGCGCAAAGTGGACTCAGAAAAGAACAGTCTTTTAAAGGCAGAAATGGCCAAGAAGAATCTACACACGAAGCGAGGATTGAATGAACAGCAAAGAACAACAGCCTATGAAGCATTTTATTCTGTGCCACAATCACTTCAATCTCCTAATGAATTCGATTTTTATGAATCGACTTTTATTTCTCGCTCCCAAAGTGTCGATGCCAAACAACCACCTTCATTACCCACTCGATTTCATTCTAATTTTCATCAAGACTATCTTTCTAAATCTACACCAGCCGAAACTCCCTTCATATTTAATAATACTCATAATAACAGCACCAATAACCACAACAACAATAGCATTTCATCTCATATTAATTCACCCACTGCCACTACTTCAACAGGTTTGAGTAGAGTTATGGAGGAGTTATTTATTCATCAATCCATGTCCACCCCTTTGACTTCACCTCTATCACCCACCACGAGCTATCGTAGTCTAGGCGGTATGTTGGTAGGCAGTTCCAACCCCGCCGATCAAAACCCACCTTGCAATACGCTGTATGTTGGCAACTTGCCTCCAAACACCAACGAGGATGAGTTGAAGTCCATGTTTTACAAGTGTCCTGGCTATAAAAGACTATCGTTTCGAAATAAATCAAATGGTCCCATGTGCTTTGTTGAGTTTGAAGATGCCATTTATGCTGCTCAGGCTTTACAAGATCTCCATGGCAACCCACTTTCCAATTCTGTCAAAGGCGGCATTCGACTCTCATTTAGCAAGAATCCTTTGGTACGTATTAGTGATATTGAATTGAAATGAATTTTTTTTGACTTACCATTTTTTTTTTTGATTTTTTTTTCGTATAGGGTGTGCGCCAGAATAATACTAATAATACACCGTATCCAATAATGTTTAATAGAAGGTCAAGTATTACGACCAATTTTGATCCTCAACTTTCGTAAATCCCCCCACACCTATATATCATAATAAATAATTATAACATTTTTTTTTCTTTTTTTTAATTTTCCTGGGTTTTTGCTCAAATGAACCCCCCTCTCATTTAAATGTTATCACACGGGTTTCATCCTTGATTCGTGATATTTACCCACAACAACCCCCCGAACATTAATTTTTGTTAACGTTTCTTCTTCTTTTTCAAACAAATAACAAGTATGGACTCGTTGGATGCAAAGTTTCCAAAGTACATGATCTATTGTGTCTTTGTGGCATGTTTAGGTTCGTTTAGTAATGGTTGGGTGATTGGATCTGCCAATATCCCAGGAGAAATCACACATAATTGTCCCAACGGCAATGCACACATATTTGACAAGACATTTCCGGATTGTTTACCAATGGACAATGCACTCTGGGGTTTCGCTGTCGCCTCTTTTTGTGTAGGTGGGTTAATTGGTGGTCTCTCAGGTGGTGCCATTCAAACCAGAATCGGGCGTAAAAAAGCTATTATTGTCAACAACTTGGGTTATATCGCCGGTGGCGTCTTGATCGGCTGTTCTGTTCATGAAGGCATGTTTATCATTGGTCGTATCCTGTGCGGTATCGGTTGTGGTATGGGTTCACTATCGATCCCTACTTATATTGGCGAAGTGTCTACCATCAACGCGCGTGGTGCTATGGGCACCTGCAATCAGTTCTTTATTGTGGTGGGTATTCTTTTGGCGTCTGTCATTGGATTACCGTTAGCCACTGTGCCGCTGTGGCGTATCAATTATGCCATTGTGGCCATCCCCGCTATTTTGCAATTCTTCTTGATGAGTACATGTGTTGAAACCCCGCGTTATTTGGTTTCGGTAAACAAAATTGAAGAGGCACGCGTGGCACTTCAAAGACTGCGTGGCTCAGCCAATGTGGATCGTGAGTTTTATGGCATGGTAGAAGGATATTTTGGTAGTGCTGCAGCTCAATCCATGACGAATTATGTCGATACAAGTGGGGAAGAAAGCAAGAAGATTCCTTCTAGTCCTCGTACTGCTGCTGCTCCAGTTTCTGAAGCTGATACAAGATCTGTCGATACTCGACCGATTGAAAAGGATAATCGACCTGTTGAAAAAATGGATATACAACCTGCGCAAGAAACGGATCAATTAACCACAACACCTAGTGAGGAGGTGTTTGATAACAATGCCACTGATGAACAATTAGTACCTGCTCGTGCTAATAACGATACTATGGGCGTAATTCAAATATTCAAAGATCCTGTCATTCGTCGTATTTCATTTACTGTGATCATGTTACACGCATTTCAACAATTGGTGGGTATGAATGCCGTTATGTATTACTCTACTACTATCTTTAGCACTGCATTTGATCCTGAATTCTCCAAATATATGGCAATTGTGACGACGGCGGTGAATTTTGTGATGACGGGTGTATCTGTTGCATTGATTGATCGTATGGGACGTCGACCCCTTTTATTGATGGCCAATGCAGGAGCCTGTATTTTTTCGGTGCTGTTGGTGATTGGCTACGTGTTTAATATTCCTGCACTGTTGGTGGTCAGTGTGTTCTTGTATGTGGCTTCATTTGCCATTGGTATTGGACCTATCCCATGGTTAATGACATCCGAATTAACCCCTACCTATGCTTCTTCGTCGGTCGGTAGTATTGGTACATGTGTAAATTGGGCCATGAATTTTTTGGTTGCTCAATGCTTCCCTGTTATCTTTGCTCGAATTGCAGGCTACTCGTTTGTAATTTTCGCTGTAGTTGCAGCCGCTGCCTTTGTATTTACCTTGGTGTTCTTGCCTGAAACTAAAGGCAAATCATTGGAGACCATTGTTCAAGGATTTGAGAAACACCGTACTTAATACTGAAAAAAAAAATGTATACATATAATATTAATAAATAATGATAAAATTAAAAAGAGAGAGAGAGAGAGAGAATAAGATAAATAATTTTATTAGGGAGATGTGCTTGTGGTATGATTGAACCTCTTTTTTAAAGCGGATTGTAAAGTAGTAGAAAGCTGTTTTGCTAATTGAGGAGGTAATTGAGATATAGCATGAGGTAATAATTCGGCGATGGAAGGAGGTAATGGATGACTTATTGGGTCCAAAAGATGCTGTTGGATGGTGTTCTGTAACTGAGCTTGTAATTCAGGCTCGATGGTGGGTATCTGGCTAGGCAATGCTATTGCTGCTGGCGGTTCTTGTTCTTCTTCTGGGTCTGATTCGACGGGAACGAGAGAGTTTTCATCTTCGGATTCTTCAAAGCGATGTTTTTTACCTTTAAACATGTCTTGTGCAATGGGATCAATTGTCCAAAAGGCTCCTTTACCGGGTTCAGAATCCTTTCGTGGTACCTTGACGAACCCTTTATTCAATGATAGATTGTGACGGATGGAGTTCTAATTGGACTTTTAAATACACTGTGTGGGTTTTGATTGGGAATAAAGGAAAAATCTTTACCTGCCAGCCGTTAGATGCCATTTGGTAATAAGGGAAATTGGTGGTGATGAAGGTATAGATGCCATTTAAAGTCATGCGTTTATTCCGAGAAGAATTAATTGCTTGTGCGATCAAGGAAGCATAAGAGAAGGGTGGTTTGACGTCTTTTGAGACATAGAGAGAAGGATCTTCAGGTGAAGAAGATTCGACCCAATCTTCTGGATTCATGTCTCGTTTATTATTTTCTTGCTTGATATATTTAAATTCGTTGTCGTCTCCTTCACCGTCATCTTCATCCATCGGTGATCGCTCACGCTTTTTTGAAGATTTTTTCTCCAATTGCTGTGGCCTTGATATGTATCCAATGGGTATTGATTTTTCGGCTTGTTCTAACTCCATGCGTGGTAATAAGAATATGAAGGACACTTCACCAATTTGTATCTTTGTCCTACAAAAAAAAAAAAAAAAAAAAAAAAAAAAAAAAAGGTTGGAGGCTTATAAAAAAAATTATATATGGATGTAAATACTATACTTGTTTTCCAGAGGAACAGTGACATCTTTTTCAATAAATTGTTCATTGACAAATGCACCGTTCTTACCAAGGACCATCATCTCAAATCGTTGTGTGGTAAAATTATAAAATAATCGCGCGTGCTGACGAGAGACGGATTTGATATTTCCAAGCGGAATATCCACATTATCTGGTTTCTTGACTTTTCTGCCCAACGTCACTTGAAGTGTCCGAATGTAATAGCAGAAATCGTCTCCTTCTAACTTAGCATATGCTTGAACTGGCTGAGGTTCTGCTGCTACTATTGCTGCTGCTGCTGAATCAATCGCCGGTGTGGCCATGTCAATGTGTATATGTAAAAATAAGAGAAGACTCACAATAAAAAAAAAAAAAAAAAAATTACACTGCTTCTCCGTTTTAATATTTCGCTTTTTTTTTTTTTTTTTTTTTTTTTTTTCTTGAGCCGTGTTTGGCCTACTCCTCACTCACACGAACAATGGTGATTTTCGCGTCTTCAATCCATCAATTGTAGCTATTTTTCCAATTACAGCAAAAAAAAAAGTTGTCACGGTTTGCAATCTTCTCTCGCCAATCACTGACTTCATTAACCATATAGTACAATGACACTTTTAGCTCCAACTTTCTTACTTTTCTAGATCTAGATAAAGTTTTAAAATGATATAAACGCTCTGTCATAAAAGGCGATCACCTTGAATTGGCTTCCAAGTGATATTTACTGACAATCCTTTGAAAAAACATGTGATTGTGCGACCTTCTTTAGTACTATGATCTAATGGATTTTATTTTTATTTTTTTGGTTGTCATGTTCTTTTGTTTGACGGCATGTGTTAAAGACAACATTTTTTGGTACCAGCTGTTACACAGCAATTTTCAACCTAAGTCACGATTAGACTTCTGCCACTCTAATGGCTGAACTCAATATCTGTGAAACGTCTTGGACTAATCATTTTCTTTCCGGCACCTCTTTCCGCCACAACCGAAACTTTAGCTTTTCCATTACATCGTCGCCCCTTTGTTACCGAAAAATCAATCTGTGCAGGATTCAACCAAGTTAATCGAACACCCCCTTTCGGTGTCTGCTTGAGAAAAAAAAAAAAAAAAAAAAAAAAAAACTCATTATCAATCAGTCTTTGGCATTTTCTTTTTTTGATAGCAACTTATACTGGCGTCTTCTTTATTGGGATTACTTGCTATTATATGTTTCTAACCACTTATTCTTGTTGAAATTGCTAGCGGTAGAAGAGGCGGGCATGTAGCGTTGCGAAAGAAAACAAATATTATAGGAAAGAGGAAAACAAAAACTTTAGATTGACATTTCATTTAGGTTTATTTATAGCACTTATATGCATTATAAAACCTAGACACCCCATCTCCGTATTTGATTTCACATAAACCTCAATCTGGCTTAATAGTATTTGCGATATCATGCAATCCTGACATTTTTTATATTGTGATTAATTGGCAGTAAGAAAGGTCAAGAAGAAGAGAGCCAAGGAAGTAAGAAAATGTACTAATCGGTAATGATTAGGTCGGTGTGCATTTTTTGAGAGTTACGTATGTTTTCAGTCAATTCTCCAAATGTACGTCTGTGCTGATTTATAAAAGGTAGTCATAACTGATTTACAGAAGAAGACTTAATGTCTTGTGTACCCGTAGTGGTGTTTTGCATGGAGAGCAAAATTTAAATAAAACCCAAAAGTGATACTGTTAGAACTCGGATACCACTTTATTATGGACGAAAAAAATAAATTAATTAAAAAAACGTATGATGGTCTATGAGAAAAAACTATGGATATTTATATAAAGAACTGGGATAGTTCTAGGGAGAATATTAAGCGCCTTATTGGATCATGATGTAATAATCTGGTGATAGTAAATAATCAACATGTCTTTAAATTTAGCCCTTCCATACTGAGTAGATAAATATTAGCAGAGGGATCAACAGTTATACCATCAAATGACAAAAGTAATATTTGTGCTCAGGATCTATTAATATTCTACAATCCAGGCACATTCAATTGTATTGCTTTTTGTAGAATAAATACTTACTCGCCACAGGGTTGTGACCCATGTACAAACTTCAACAGTAGGATGAGAACAAGCGGGGTAATCTGTGATTCATGAGTAACTTTTATATTATTATCCATCCTTAATGTGATGTGACAACTAACCTTATTATTATATCTATGATATCCACAACAAGTGGCCTAAAGTTGTAAACTCTAAAGAAAATCCTTACTTAGACTTGAAGTGACAAACTTCTCGTAGGAAGGAAGGTATCCGAGCACTTCAGTTCGAAAAGTTGTTATCTACTACATAGTCGAATGCCATTAAAGTACTGTATAGCCCTACTGTGTAATGCATCTCCTAGAAGAACCCTTTCTTAAAATCTAGTTGGCAAAACTAAATTGAGAAAAAAAGGTAACATTACGTTTCGGAAAAGAAAGAGCAACAGTTCTATTTTATGGATAAATGTCATGAATACCACAAAACCTTACACATGCAGGGCATTTCTTCAAACTAAAAGAACCCTTGCTTAGACTTGAAGTGACAAACTTCTCATAGGAAGGAAGGTATCCGAGCACTTCAGTTCGAAAAGTTGTTATCTACTATACAGTTGAATGCCATTAATGTACTATATAGCCCTACTATGTAATGCATCTCCTAGAAGAACCCTTTCTTAAAACCTAGTTGGCAAAACTAAATTGAGAAAAAAAGGTAACATTACGTTTTGGAAAAGAAAGAGCAACAGTTCTATTTTATGGTCAAATGTCATGAATACCACAAAACCTTACACATGCAGGGCATCTTTTAGTACTTGAAAAGAACCCTTACTTAGACTTGAAGTGACAAACTTCTCATAGGAAGGAAGGTATCCGAGCACTTCAGTTCGAAAAGTTGTTATCTACTATACAGTTAAATGCCATTAATGTACTATAGCCCTACTATGTAATGCATCTCCTAGAAGAACCCTTTCTTAAAACCTAGTTGGCAAAACTAAATTGAGAAAAAAAGGTAACATTACGTTTCGGAAAAGAAAGAGCAACAGTTCTATTTTATGGTCAAATGTCATGAATACCACAAAACCTTACACATGCAGGGCATCTTTTCAAGCTTTACAACTTTCTAAAAAAAAAAAAAAAAAAGTATTATTAGGTAGCGTATAGTAATAAATAGTTTACAAATATATGCACCATCCAAAATAGTTAATTTAGGAGTCAAACTCCAAAAAGCTAACGATCTTTGTTAATTACACCAGACATTGCCTTGATTGAGATAAAAAAAAACTTGTAAAAGCAATTACCATGTAAAACTGTAATATTGATTTTACTAGGTGACGCCACGCGACGGAGTTAAATACGTCATGCAGCGGAGTTAAATACGTCGGTACGCGATTTTTCGGAAATGTCTAGAACTCCGTATTTTTTTCAGACGTATTTTTTCAAACGTATTTTTTCAAACGTGATGGTCTACACGTCGATTGACATGCCATATCATCTAAACTTCATTGGATGATCGTTTTCTGTTTTCCATAAAATCTGCTTTACTGTCATTACAAGCTACTACTGGAATGCAGATAGACAATTACCAAGCTCTGACTTGCTTGGGAGGTTTTTGCAACTGTTTCTATTTTAAGTAAAGGCTCAAACATTATGGATGATAAAATAGACAAATGAAATCATCCTGACATAAGCTTGTTTACCAATAAATAAAGCTGGTTCACACACTTTGTTCTTCTCCTTTTCTTTTTCCTTAACATACTTCTTTTATCGTATGAAAGTAACCGATCACATAAAAAGGTTAGTTTAGTAGTGACTCTTGTTTCTTTGAAAAGAAGCTAAATCGAAAAAGATATATAATTGTGATATTGCGGCTGCGGCTAGTCTTTGCAATAGGAGGGCGACCTCCTAGGCAGAGTTCTTGAGTTTTTGGAACTCACGAACCGTGAATAGCTGGGATTGGACTGTAAATAGGTGCAATCATACTGGTCTGCTGGTCTTCTGGCCAGAATTCCTGTAAGTGGTACAAAAAAATACGTTTGAAAAAAATACGGAGGTCTAGACATTTCCGATTTTTCCTCATTTTTTTCAAGAAAAATGGCAAAAGTAAAAACGAAAGGAAAATCTAAGATTAAGGAACTCGCAAAGGACATTGTTTGGTGTGAGAAAAACGTGAAGACATTAACACCACAAAGTTATTTCGAAAAGTTCAACATAACCGATCGTCAACATGGTCACCGTCGTTACAACAACATAATTATAAGTCAAGTGAGCAAAAATTACAAAAAGAAGCTTAAAGAAGAATTTCAGATCTGGCGCTCTGGACCAGAAAGCAGCAAGTTCTGGGAACAGCAGTTGAAAAAGAAATCTATATCTGAATCAAGCTATCAATCTACTAAGTTTGCAACATCTCAAACACTGAATGTTTACAAAGCGATGAACACTACTTCTTTAGATGAAGAAGACGAGTCAGATACAGAAAACGACAATACAATCAATCAAGATAGCGAGAATGATCACGATACCACGGTTATTGATAAATTATACGACAGTGATTTGCTGGATGGGGTTCCGTCATTCTTATCAGACGATAAGTACCCTGACGCAAACTGTTCCTATTGGTGCTTGCAAGGCGAAGGGTCTGAAGAGTGGTCTTCTGGAAGGAATGAAGATTGGATTGTTAACAACAATAACATAACAGAAAACTTCAAACAATTACGAAAAGAGTCATTTTCCGCAGCTTTAAATCTCGAAAGAATATCAAGTGTTCGTATATTGACCCTCTCTCATATATTTGTTATATCTCCCACAACTGAACAGTCTATAACCAGTTTAACACCAATAATTCATGAAGACCTGTTAGCACAAACTGACGTTTTTCGTAGAATGGAAACCCCTATTGAAGCAGTGCAATGGGCATACAAGTTACATGAAACTCAAACATCAGGTTATGAACAGAAGTTATTAGAAATGAATGAATATGCATTGAAATCAGATCATCAAAGCGTCAATAGACACCTCGAATTCTTGGAAGATATCATGAAATTTTACAGAGCACCACATAAAAATGATACTGAAGATAATGCTTTAGACAGATTAAAAATGATTTTTCAACATGTTTTTTACGCTCAAAAGTATGTTGTAAACAGTAATACAAAACGTTTAGAGACTTCAAAACATTACATACCTGATTACAAGCTATCTTACCCTGCTCGATCCACAAAATTAGTTGATCTTTTTATAGTTGAAGCAAAACTGAACAGCAAATCTTATTTTCCCCACCAAGATGATTTCATCAAATTACGTTTAGAAATGCAAAAGATGATCAATGAACTAATTTATATCAACGTTTCTGAACCCATGGTGTTTGGATTATTATTGACGGGCTTAGATTGCCAACTGTATACTATGTACTTGAAATACGATGGTATTTATGTCTGCCGTGAAGTACAAACCTTTTCTTTGCCTCGATCTTCTTATGAAGTTATTGTAGCAAAAGTAGGCTTAAAGAGGATAGTTTTTCAGAAAAAAAGGTAGAAAAAAACAATAGAATCAATTAGAATTCTTGTCAGAGTTTATTGATGTTAAAGTTAACTAAAGATTTAAGAAGAGGAAAAATAAAGAGTATTTATAATAAATGGAATGGACGAGGCTGAGGATACTACTCTTAACAATATGAGTATGCTATCAATAACAATATCTATATTGGACAATTAGTGCTACGCATAGTCAATAGAGAAATAATAACAATAACATGTCTTAAGTTTGGACATTGGTGTTACGATACCGTGACACTTTAAAATAGTGACCGGCTTTAGCGAATTCCTTTTTATGCCTGATTATGATTTAGCTATCATTTATCAGTGATGATGAGATATGAATTTATTATATGTATAATCTATATGTGTGATTTAGCACAGTTATGCTTTGTCCTTCAATATTCTCGACAATGTTAGCACTGCAAGATAAAATTGATATGATAATTCAAAAAATCCAGACAAGAAAAAAGGGAAAATCAAGCTTATTGAATTTGGTCCGTAAAGGTTATGATGCGCCAGTTCTTGTAAAGGATCCTTTAACTTTTTTTAGCGATAGCCAGGAAGACAGCCAGTAGTAGGAAAATGTGTTGTGGTAGCATTGGTCCTTCTTCTCGTAAAAGAATTGTTTTAGTAAATCTCATAATAAATCACGTAAATAGTTTCTGGTAATAATTAGGAGTCAGTTATTCTCTTAAAAGATAACATAATGCGGGTTACTTAAGGTAGGGATAGTATTCTTAAAATACGCTAAAGTTGGAACTGTATATCAGTCATGGGTATATAAAAATTAGAAGTAGCATGTCATTGATACACAAACAATATACACACACTTTCGATGTGCTCGTAAACAACAAGTCTGAAGGGTCAACAAGTGTAGAAATAACGAGCATTTATAAAGAGACTTTTATTTTAAGCAAAGAATAAAGTGGGATATGGTGCATTAAGCTAAAATAACGCTAATATGTACAAAGCAAAGGATTAGGCGTGTAAGTCATCTTCCAATGGGTATTGATGGTATTGAAAGGTAATGACATCTTCCACGGGACACAGGAAAGGTTTAATAGGATCATCCTTGTAGCATACTTCAGTATAGATGTTTTCAACAGATTTCAATAACTCCTTGGCCTTCTCCTTTTCATATGGCTGGTGGTAGAACATACAGATAGCTTGTTCACGTGTAAGTGTTTCTTTCATGATAGGTAAGTTTTTTTTAAATGATTAAAAGTTGATAAAGTAGAAAAAAAAAAGAACAAGACAGGTAGGCATTATATAGATGATGGATGATCGGCGTTTAGAAACACGGTCAATGATGTATTTTTCGTCAGCAAACAAGGTTTCACTAGTGTGTCAACAAAAAAATGAGGAATTGCGTAATGATTTACAAGTTTAGCCAGTAAAGGATAAAAGACTTTTAAAGAAACTAGAGTATATTTGGTTTGACAGGATATACATTTAGCTCGAAAGTTTAAAACAAGCCGCACAAAAGACCGTTAGCTAGTAAACATTATCTATTGCATCATTAAGGCAGTCTGGCTGTCAGATGTTGAAATCAGACGCGCTTTTTTGTTCGTAATGAATACAAAGTTTAGAGATTTTTTCAGTGCAACACTACATGAAAAAAAAAATGAAAAAAGTTTCAGCTTTTTTCTGTTTTTCAATTTTTTAATTTTTTTGCACCATGGATAGACGTACAACTATTGAAGACGAGCCGCAGTCAAAGCGAGCTCGTTTAGACTCTACACCTCCACCTGGAGACCAACATGACGAACAAGTGGAACAAACAGATTCGACCGATCTTTATTTAGACACGATCAATCGCCACATGCTTGACTTTGATTTTGAAAAAGTGTGTTCGGTTTCACTTTCACAAATCAATGTGTATGCTTGTTTGACCTGTGGAAAGTACTATCAAGGACGCGGTAAATCATCGCATGCCTATTTTCACAGTATGGATAAAGATCATCACGTCTTTATTAATTTGTCCACTTTAAAGGTATTTTTTTTATTAATAAAGATCCCCACACAATAACTCATCAAGGGCGCCATGTATAGGTGTACGTGCTTCCTGACGGTTATGAAGTCGATAATCCTTCACTTAACGATATCAAGGTAACAAATAGTAATAAGAAACAAGTCCTATATAAAGACTAAAATAAAGAAACATACAGTACGTCTTGAACCCAACATTGACGAAAGCGCAAGTAGCTGAATTAGACACGAATTTCAAAACGTCGTACGATTTAAACAATAAGAAATATTTGCCTGGATTTGTAGGATTAAACAATGTGAAGGCTAATGATTATGTCAATGTGATTATTCAAGCCATGGCTCATATTCCACCCATTCGTGATTACTTCATCCTGACCGATTTTGAAAAAAAGGGCTCGTCGCAACTGGTGTGTCGACTAAGTGCCTTGATTCGAAAGATGTGGAACCCTAAGGCGTTTAAAGGACAAGTCAGTCCTCATGAACTCTTGCAGGAAATTTCAAATGCAAGTGGAAAACGGTTTAAATTGACAGAACAAAGTAACGCTATTGATTTCTTGTCATGGTTTCTAAATACGTTGCATAAGGATTTAGGTGGTACCCGAAAGAAGAATAGCAGTAAGTTTGTTATAAGACATAGACGATGAGAGCGAGACTGATGAAATATGAAAATAGGCATCATTTATAGACAGCTTCAAGGTGAAGTCAAGGTAGAATCTCAGGATTTTGGACCTTCTCATCAGACGACGGAAAAGGAAGCGCTATTGATGTTTGATGAACAAAAGGAAATCAAGACAACGATCTCACCCTTTTTATTCTTGGCTTTGGATTTACCATTAGCACCATTATATCAAGATGAAAAGGATAAAGAAATTGTACCTCAAGTACCTTTAACGACGATCCTTGCTAAGTTCGATGGACACAAAGTACAAGAAGTGAACAACCAGATGAAGCGTTATAGTATCACGCGTTTACCTCAGTTCTTGATCTTTCATATCAAGCGATTTCACAAGAATAGTTGGACACATGAAAAGAATCCTACCATTGTGAATTTCCCTATTAAAAATGTGGATATGTCCAAATGTGAGTATTTTGGGTATGTGTATATAGCGGTTTTACTTATACGATTGATTAGTTACAAGTGATCCTGATGCTGAAAAGGTGGGAGACCATTATGATTTATTGGCCAATATTTGTCATGATGGTAAACCTGATGCGGGTAAAGGTACATACAAGGTTCATGTGCGTCATCGTGGTACAGAGCAATGGTATCAAATTCAAGATTTGATTGTGGAAGAGATTTTACCTCAAATGATTTTCATGTCTGAGAGTTACATCCAGGTAAAAATATAAAAAAGGAAAAATAGGCATCAAAAATTTTACTTATATTACTATTTAGATATGGGAGAGAAAGCCTCCTGCGGCTGTCGTGGATAATTAGAGTTGCTTTGCAAGGTATTCATCAGTGAAGGATTCAGGATCACGAATATCAAAATCCTATAAACATTATTGAATATAAATAAAAGAAATATATAAATACATATTGAACAAGGGAATACAACTTACTCTCATCACACTGATTTTCTCTTGGAGGTATGTCTTTGCGGAAGCGTACTAAATAATGATTTTAATCTCTAAATATCACAATAAAAATATGACGTTGTTACCAGCATGTTAACTTCGGCTTTGGCAGTAGAGGGAGACCAGTAGATAAAGATCAAGGGGAAATTTACTCTTCCATCATCATGTTTTAACTATGACACGTTTTTTAATAATTTGCACTCTCTATTTGGGTTTTCCCTTATTTTACCTCATAACTCAGGATAATAAAACGTGGTGTATTCTCGGGTAATTCTAAAATTTTGGATTAATACCTCCCTCCTTTCTTTTGCTCTTTTCCACGCGCCCCAAGTAGTACCTTCAACTAAGTCTTCTAAGGAAATATCATCGTATACTTCATCCTCCACAATCTTTAATGTCTTGCGATCAATTTGCACTTGACGAATAACAATGAGAAAAAAATAAAAGAAGGTTTAACAATACAAAAGAACTTACAGACGAAAGCAGCGTTTCCGCTAGAGTATTTAGCAAATCGAAAGTCCTTGATCTTTTGTACTAATTCAGCATCGATTTCACAGGTAGATGTACTCTTTAAAAGACATGTGAGAATCAGGGAGTCTACATGTTTTTTTTTTCAGTCGTTTACCATTTTAATTGGAGTGTTTTATTTAAACTGCAGTGGAAATGATTTCATCGATTTTCCTTTGAGCCCAGCCCAAATTTTTCTGTGACACCTCCAAAAAGCGCTGATGTTTAAATAAGAATGATGATATGCTGGGAAGATTCACCAAAATGGGCATGTTTATGCACCACACGGCTTGCTAGATGATCTTCTTTAAAGAAGCTACATAATACATCAAGCTTAATGATCCGGACACGTGTTTGAGGGGTGTCGATCCCTATGCATCGTTTCTTTTTTAGAGCAGGACAAAAAGAGAGAAAGGGAGACCCTTGTTTTATGAAGGAAATTAAAATAATAGCAGTAATAAATGATAGATATATAAATAGGGCTAAAGAAAGAAAGGAGTGGGTAAAAAAGAGAACTACTTGTTTCTGGTGACAAAAGTTTTGTTTAAAAGACTAAGTGTTTTGGTGACATTAAGACGGACGTATTCAAGATCGAGCAATTCCACATTATCTTGTTGCTATTAGAACAGTTAGTGTATATACTTTAGGGGACGTAGATAAAATGAAAAGGTACCTTTTCTAGTAAATCATCAAGCTTCAAATCCATTTCCAAAATGGGTTTTTCTCTACCCTTGAAATGCATGGCAATGATAAATGTTCCGGGAAGTGGTGAAGTAATTGAAAAAAAGATATTAGGTCTTCTGTTTTCAGGTACAGTACTTTCCGTAATGACACCGTCCTTTTCGAGATGATTATGAGAGAATTTAAAGGGGCCCTTAGGTGGACCCTTGGCAGGTTTACGTGGCTTTCCACCTTCAATTTCTACTCCAATGCCGACCGAATTCTTGGTGGTCTTTTCGCCACCACTCTGAATACGTACATTTTGTAAGTAGGCCTTATAACTTTCCAACTGACTTCGCAAGTAGTTATTATGATCCAAGATAGTTTCATACACGCCTTCTAATGAATCTGATTCCTGTACAACTTTTTCTTTCAGGTTACCCAAATGTGCCAACTCTTGCGTGATTTCTTCTACCAGTAATTTGTAATGGTCACGATGATCAATGACGCCTGCGTCTTCCAATTCTCTCAACATGTCCTTTACTTTAATTCCTTTTCGTACCAATTGCGCATCTTTAGTCGTAGCAGCTGTCTCCGCAATATAATCCAAATCCAGTGGCACAGTCGAAAGATGAGGTAATGATCGAATCAGTTGTACGTAAATTGCCTTGGTTTCCATATACAAAATGTCGTTTTGTGTAATGTTATTTTCTGACATTAATGCCGTTGTGAGATCTAAGCAGGTGTGACTTTAGTAAAGAATATACATATATATAAGTATATCAAATAATTACCTTGAATAGGTATTTCCCATCGGCTGAAAAGGGGTAGGTCTATGGTTTTGTTTTCTTTTCTGGAGACTTGTGTAGGTGTAGGAGCTAAATCATTAACAAGGATACGTAAATGGTCCTTTTCTTTGGGTGCGATGGTATCCAGATGACGATGCACCAAGGTATGGGTATTATACATTTCATTCAAGGTGATATTGATATCAATGTCCTTTTTCGATAAGGCCATGTATTGATCCATTTCCAACGTCTCATAAAAATCACTAACTTCACATAGTTCGTTGAGAAATTTGTTGATACGTGTCTTGTTTTTTTCGACGAATGGGTTAGTGGGTAACATGTAAGACTCTTTAGCGTAAGAGGGTCTGTTGGCTAGATTCTGCAGCATTTTCGCAATCTATTATTTACAGGAGAAAAAAGGGGGTTATGTTAGTTATAAAAGAATAGGGAGATGGAAGAGATTTTATCTATACCAGAGTAAGAGTTCTTCTAGGTGCATTACCAGGAGCAGTTTCTAGCAACATGTAAGCTCTGGGAGTTACAATAGCAGGATTAATGAACCGTAAAAAGAAGAAACCACCAATCATGGAACAGACCGAATACTCTGAAGCATCCGGACTCTTTCGTTTTGTAAGTGAGCGAATTTGTTTACATATCCAACGAATACCATATGGCACAGAAGCAGTAGATGAAATAATGGTTGTCAAGAAGGCTTCAGCAATCTCTATGAGTTTTTCAAGTCTGGGCTGGATAATACTCTGAACATTGGGATTACTAGCGGCGACTTCTGGTGTGACACTTCTGGGTAAATCTGTGGGTAAATAGCCTTTTTCGGTCTCAATTTGTACGACCATCTGCTCATATACTTTGAGTGGATTGATTTCGAGATTGAGATTGGCGTCAGTGACAAGCTCTTTAATCTTGTTGGAGAGGATGGATTTAAGATAGGATTGTCCAGGTCCTCTTCTGGTATAAGTGGTCATCATACGAGATACAGGTGTATTAGCACGTAACAATGAGCCAAATTCAGTCGATGTTTCAAACTGTGCTGCCAGAACATTCTAGTGATTGTCAAAGTATTAGTATAATTATCAGTCTAATGTTCTTTTAAGATAGAGAGCTTACTTGAAACATGGTGAGTAGTAAATGTTCTTCTCGACTCTCGTATTGATTTCCGTACAAGGTAAACATGACAGTCTGAAGGAGAGTATCAATCTCTGCTAAACTCACTAATCGACATAAACTAGCGATATGTCGAGGTTCACTCTGAAGAATAAAGAAAAAGTTTCCGTATTGTTGCATTTTACGGTCATCAGGGAAAGAATCACTATCGCCTAACCCATGTTCTTCTAAATGTGAAGCCATTTCATGTTGCTATAATCAACAGGTTAATATATATATATATATTGAACACGAAAAATGAATTGTATATCTCACTTCATCCAGTGCAATTCTATTTTGAATCAACAGAGCAATACGAGAATCCAGATAACGCACGTCTCTCTCCAGTACAAAATTCTTTTTGGACTGACCCGAAATTTTTGATTTCAAGTCTCTAAGGCTTCTTTGTGCTTGAGCCAGTTCATCTTCCACTTCATTGTCTTGCTCTGCAGCCATGGAGTAAAAGGCAGAGACGGAATACCGTTTTGAATTTCGACCTGTTTTACCTCTTCCTGAATGATGACTATTGGCTGCTGCTGCTGCAACAGCTCTTGAAACTATGGTACCTGAAGTAGCAGGGTAACCATACGCTTGAACCATGCCATTTTTACGATCAGCCATCGTATAAAACTAATTGTTATTATTCAACTGAAATGTCGTTTCTTATAATGTCAAAAAAAAAGATGAACAAAAAGTAAAAAAAAAAAAAAAAAAAACGTTTTATTTTTTTTGGGCCTACTTTCTCTTGCTTTGTTTAATATTTGGAGTTGCACAAAAGCACATTTTTTATTTTTATATTAGTATCATTTCCTCCTTCTTTTTGATTGGATCCTCCATTGTAGTTTTAATAATACTCAGGCCTCTTTTTTATATATATATATGTATATTGCATAAAACGTTTAATTTTTGACAATGAATTCAAAGAGGAGAGAGAGAGGGAGAAAAGGGTAGGGGTTTTACTAGCCAAAAGGATAAAGTGAATAGAGTTTTTTCTCAATAAAATAACAAATGGATCCCCGCTTAATTGGTGCTTGTCAAAACGAAAACAAAAAAACTCCTCATACTTGTTGTTGTCTCAAAGCCTCCTTTCGTTCAAAGCCTATTTTACATGACAAGTTGCAATTGGTATAGTGTCATGTAGAATTAAAAAAAAACAATCTCATTTAATCGCATTATTAGATATATAAAAGTGCCTTTGGTCTTAACCATAAGAAATACAGGAGAGCCATTTTGATTGCAAAGGGGAGATTGGTAAAAAACGATGACTCCATTTTGTATCACCCCGTCTTTACCAAAATCAAATTGCTTTCCCTACAACAATCGTCATTTTTGTATTTATAGATTGATAAACAAAAACTTTCCAGTCGGAATTGTCATAGAAACAGCTATAATACGACTAGTATTAAAGTGACGAAAACTGGGTTTTCCTGTCAACTTTGCATCCTGAATAGATAATTAAAAAGTTGTCAATAGAGGAAGAAGAAATTACCTGTATGTGTTTGTTACACAATATCAACAAAGGTATACTGATAGAGAGAGAGAAAGTCTCAAGTCTTAATATAAAAACATGCACAGTACTTGCACTAATTTTTTGAAGACTCACTGCTCAATTTTCGGAACATGTGTGTTGAATAGTGGGATTAACTTCATCAAATAATTGGCCTAGAATTTCGGTCAAGTTTTAAAACAAGTCATTTAATGCTTTCCGGGGACTTGTTATGATCAAGCACACATTTATACATGTTCACTCAGACGCATAACCATTGAGCACGTCTTTTTTCTATATATGACTTTTTTTTTTCCAATCCACACCATTTCCCTCTTTCATCGTGATTGCTGATATACGCAAGAAGAATCATTTCTCAACAGCCACATAATTTAAAAACCAGAACAATTAGAAACCTTCCTTATTCAATCAATCTCTTTTAGTACAGTGCATACCACATCTTTAGGTGCTTTTTGGTTTTTGGCGTTTACAGCTATTTTTTTTATTTGCATTTCTCCGCTCTCCCATTCTCTCATTATTTATGCCAAATGCTGCGCCAACATTTTGAATATGTTATTTTAAAGTGATATATATACGAAAAATATTTTATTTGATTTTTTAATATGCCAAAGGTATTATTTTTTATTCTTCTTGGCAACACGAGAAACGGTAACACTGCCACTTGACAGCCATTCCAGTGGAGGACTTGGTGTGGAGCGTTTCAACGTTTTTAATTTTTCAAGAACAGCGGTTTCAGCCTTGTAGGCAGCTTGGGAGGCAATGGTCTTAAGGTTCAAGAAATGGGAAATCAGATTCGGGAGGAGGGAAAGCTGGTCCAAATTTTTGAAGAGTTTAATTCTTGATACGTTGGCCATCCTGTACAGCTTGGGGCATGGTAAATCCATGGTATAACCTCCTCACCAACGATCCATGAATTTAGCAAAAACTCTATTTGCTTGGGGAGGATAAAACCATGGTATAACCTCCCCGCCAACGATCCATGAATCTGGCAAAGACAGAGGGCCGTATCTTAAGTCACAGCAATCACACAGTGCCATACACCCAAGGTTATATCAAACTTGGTAAAAAGGACAAAACTTGCATCACCAGGCACTCTTACCTGGCCATCACCAGCTACCGGCGACATCAACCACCTCCGAGCTCCGCCACCGTACTTGCATTATCACCGAACACATAACTGTCCTCAATTTCGTCATCCGGTGGTTCATTCATGAAGACCGGCAATATCTGGGTCAGTACCTGGGCAGTATGCATGTCGAGAATATTCCCAGATTTGCATGCAATGGTGAGCGATTGGGCGCACAAGGATAAGGCCGAAGACCAGTCATTGGGGGGGGGGGACATGTCTCAATGTCTTGACACCAGTTATGGCAATTCAGGCCTCTTGTGAGATCGGCAATTCCAAATAATAATGAAGGCTTGATAGCCCTGTGTACATCATTGGTGAAATACGGAGAGGATGAATATGCGGGATTTTTATCGATATCGTTCAGAATTAAAATCCGAATATCCGAAATTTGTGCTGGATCGAGGAGCAGCAAGTAAATATAATAAAGACAATATAAAGTGCAGCCCCAGCTATTTGCAGTCTGTACTTTCAGTGGGTTCCAAAACCCAAGAACCTAGTCTAGGAGGTCGCCATCCTATGGCAAAGACTAGCGGTAGCCATGATATCGCGAGAATGGCAATACATCTTTAAAAAAAGAGCTAATAATTTAGTGTTTCTTGAAAAAACAAAATGTCATTATACACTAACCTTTTAACTACCATTCATAAAAGCAGAGAAGTATGTTAAAGGAAAAGAAAAAGGGTAAAAAAAGTGTGAGAACGAGTCTTATAAGATGATCTAATCAAAATAATGTGCAAACAAAATTTATTTGTAAAAATGATAAACAAGAGCTTATGTCAGAATGATTTAATTAGCCATAATGTTTGGGCCTTTACTTAAAATAGAAACATTTGCAACCCTCGAACCTGTTTGAAAAGCATCACACTTCAAATTCAGCAAATGTGAGATGAGATTGAGGAGGAGGGAAAGCTGGTCCGAATTCTTGAAAAGTTTGATCCTTGATATGTTGGCCATTCGGGTCCTGTCCGATCTCCGCATTTAAGCAATACCTGGACTAGTCAGTACTATGCTGGGGGACCACATGGATACAGCTTTGGACATGGTAAATCCATGCTATAAGCAGCAACATTTTCTCCTTCGCATTGAATGCCACTAACCTTGGTATTCTTGACACCGTCAGTAATCAATGAATTGAGCGTGGACTTCATTTGCTTCGCAAGCTTAACCAGATCGGATTCGACATACGAATTTTGTTCCTTCGGCTTGAATTCCGCAATGAGTAAAATACACTTCGTTGAACCAGAAAGATTGTAGACAGAGAAATCAGGCTTGTATCCATCGTTAGAATCTCGCTCAAGCTGGCCATTTGCCCATTTCAATTTTTATCTGGGATCTGACGCGAATACAGATGATAGCAAAGGCGACAAATAATTGTGGACATAACTGTCCTCAATTTCGTCATCCGGTGGTCCATTTATGAAGATCGGCAATATCTGGGTCAGTACCTGGGCAGTATGCATATCGAGAATATTCCCAGATTTGCATGCAGTGGTGAGCAATTGGGCGCATAAGGATAGGGCCGAAGACCAGTCATCGGGGGGGGGGGGCATGTCTCAATTTCTTGGCACCAGTTGTAGCAATTCATACCTCTCGTGAGATCGGCGGTATCAAATAATAATGTAGGCTTGATAATTTTGTGTACATCATTATTGAAATACTGGGAGACTGAATGTGCTGGATTTTTATCAAAAATGAAGATGTCGTTTAAAATTAAAATCCGGATGTCAGAAACTTGAGCAGGATCCAGGTGCCTGATTATTTGGGTGGTTGAGGTCTTGAGTTCAAAACATAAGCTTGATATGCATGTATCACCAATTACCCATTTCATATCATCCTCGTCAACTTCACTACTTGGTTGTTGTTCTTGGTCTGAATCAACAAAGGTGAGAGCGTATGCGCAAGTTCTGTGGGGATGGTGGTCAATGGTAAAGTCCGATGGTATCTTATCCTCTTCTTCGAATTCAGACGCGACAGATTTTCCGTTCATAGTTGGGAAACTATTGTAGGTGTCCCTGCCACAATTGTGGAAAGGCACCTTGTCCATGACAAGGTAGCAGTCCTTAAACTCCTCGTGTCAATCCATTACAAGAATGAATCAGCAACTCTTGCGTCGGATGCTAACATTAGCTACACCGTAAGGTGAGATATCCCAAAAGATAGTCGTTGCTTTTGTTCTTGTTTTTGGTACAAAAACAACCGCAAGTTCTCCCATTTTTGACCATACTACACTACGTATTAAGCTGAGGACACAACCTACACGCACTGCTTCCGTAAGCTTAAGCGTAGTAATATTTTAGCATTCTTTTTTAAAAACAAAAGTTATTATTAACTAACCTTTTCACAAGACTTATAATTTATCTTTAAAGAAGGGAAGGAAAAGGTGTTTGAATGGGTTCTATTACTAAACTGATAAAAAAGGGCTGGTTTACGTCCGGATGATTCAATTGCTTATTTAATCAGAAAACCGTGTGACCTTGTTTTATTTATAAACTGATAAACAAGAGCTGGCTTATGTCAGGATCTATTTAATCATCTGATGTTCGGGCCTTTACATATGATAGAAGGGGCTATATCCCACCCAAGCTTAAATACAAGCAATTCGAAATTTGTTAATTGTCTACCAGCATTTCAGTAACAGCATGTATCAATAATGAAGCATGATAGTGATGTTAATTGAAGCAATTTTTTTTTTTTTTTTTTGTGAATTATAATTTGTGAAATTAGTGTACCACCATTGCCCTGAGGGCTTCCACAGCGGAACCGAAGATAGAACTTTGGTCCACAGCGGCGGTTTGAAAATTTTTACAAATCAACTTTTGGGTTTCAAAATTGGAACCGTGATGAAATCTCATGTATGTTTATGCAACTATTTTTTTTATTTTGCTATGACTGATAGGAGTATTACATGTTTACGGTCATGGCCAGTCCAGGTATGACGAAAGCGCTAAAAATTGGGCAGAGTCTTCGAAAGTTACTTTTTGCATTAAACAGCAAATAAAAAAGACAGTCACTTCTATTTTGCCTTTTTTTTTTTTTTTTTTTTTTTTTTTTTTTGCAACGAAAACTTTTTTTTCTTTCTGTTGTATACGACTGCATACAAAAATAAAAATGTCAGTAGTGTCTAATGATAGCAAGGTAACAGGACATAATAAGTAATTGAGAGATATATTGTATTAACGTCATTGTAGTCTTTGGAAAGAAAAGTCTCTCCTGCAAAAGAAGAGAGAAGAAGGTAAAAATGCAAACTCTGTTTCGTCTTTAATACACTTGTATTGAAAATAGGACGTGGGACTTTTTATAGATCTGCAAGCCCAGAAAATGAAGAAGAGGAATTAGACGAGTTTGGCAGAGTAAAACGTCGCAGAGAAAAGTTCAAGACAGAACGATCTGAAGATGGAGAGTATGACGATGACCATAACCAACACCGTCATCGATCTGACAGTAATGATCGCGGTCGCCGGGAAGAGAGATACCACAGCAGTCGACGAAGACGATCTTCCAGCTCACCAAGACGCTATCGTCGTCATCATTCAGACTCGGATAGCGATTATGAACGTCAACGTAGTACTAGTCGACATAGACATCGTCGTTCTCGTCATCATCACAGTCGTCAACAGCATAGAGGCAACGGTGCTGACGTAAGTAACTTACTCATTCATTTTAAAAACACATCAAATTAAAACATCTCGTAGCTGTATACGGAGGCAGCACAATACATTGATACAGAATTCTATCCTACAAAAGTGTATATTGGAGATCTTGAAGGTGTCACAGTAGAACAGATTGAGACAATATTTGCCCGTTTTGGACCTCTTGAGGATGTCAAACTTGTGGAAGGAAAAGAGTAAGTATTTTCGTTACTGACATGAAGGGAGTCTAACTAACATTGGACCTAATTAGCTATGGATTTATTACGTTCGAGAAAAAAGAAGCTGCATTGGCTGCTATCCAGAGTATGCATGGTGCATTATTAGGATCAAGACATATCAAAGGTAAGTCCCCCCCCCCCTCCCCAACGATAAACAAATAGTCAGGATGTGTGGATCTAAACAAATCTTTTAATGGCAGTGAATCGCGCAAAGATACCCGAGAGAAATAAGGTTGGCTTTGGTAATGTCCCTTGGCAGGATGAGGACGGATTGATGGCAAAAGAGTCGTACAGTTATAGCCGCAGACGTTCATCCACGTTAATGAAATTGGATGATCATGCTTATCCTCCTATCACAACCGCTATCCCTGCCGGTAGAGTTCTGACAAGTTATGATGATCTTTGAAGGAGAAGAAAAGGCTTATTTCGCATCTTTCCCATATACATAGACAAACTTTTTTTTTCTTTTCTCTCTTGTAAATTTCATAAATCTAATTATCATTTCCACCATTTTTCATTTACATAATTAAAAATACGCACAAAAAAAGAACTATTGTTCCTGTAAAATCAATAAATATCTGTAAGTCCCTAGTTGTTCATGAGGTTGTTTCGGTAACTTCACATCATATTGAACATAGAAAGGCAATGTCCACTTTATCCTCGAGAAATTAAAGAAAATAAGGCATTATCAAGTCCAACGTACAAATCGCTTCAATTGATAAAATATGATGGATTCAATCATTTGGACAGACAGTCTAAGCATATTGCAAACAAGAATAGAGTCATACGATATGATATAGTAAGACAATAAAGTAAAATGCTGATTTATTTCAGGGTTGATAAAGAAGCGGCATAATATACACCTCGGATGATATAGAAATAGTCTCATTAGTTTCCAAATGATATCGTGATAGATCATACCTTCTACGCCCTTTCAAAGGTATCTAAATGCACACAATTTATTTTATGAGTACCTATACCTTTAGAGAACCATCATATATAGAGCAAATCGACATACTTTTTTAAGTTGTCAGTATAAGTCATGCCATGATCAGAAGGCGCATCACACACAACGTCATCAACTGACAGTGTCATTATTATTATTTATTGCTGCGTTGTGTGTTTTCCCTTTTTTTTTTTTCTTACTTCTTTTAACTTCACCAACATGCAAATACTATTACTTCTAAGTACATTACTCGGTAGCTTGTTTGCACAAGTGATACAGGATCAGTTTGTGTTTCAACAGCCCGACGTAAATGGAATGATACCACCATTTACTTATGAATGGACACAATTGCTCGAGCAGTTTCATAATACACTGGGAAGCAAGAATACTTCCAAAGACGATTCAGCTTGTCTATACCCAGTACCTGCCTTCGAATGTGAGCCGTTTATATGGAATGATGCCATTGTAGATCGCGATGCTTACCACCTACGACCCAACGTTAGTTTCTAATAATAGCAGTAACGATGAGGCTTATTAAATCATTTTATGTGCAGGATATTAAATCGGTCATTGCTATTGGAGACAGTATCAGTGCAGGATTTGGCATGATTTCAGGTAACATATCTATTGTACTTTTTTTTTTTTTTTTTTTTGAAAATACGACAATAAACTCATCTGATTTATTTTTATAAAATGAAAAAGGTAGACCACCATTTTCCACTATATTAGAATATCGAGGAAAAGTGTTTTCTGTGGGAGGAGATGAAGGCGAGTATACGATACCGAATTTCTTGGCACGATATGGACAAGACATCAGTAAGGGAGCACCAACAGGGATTACATTACCACTTTCGAGAGGCAAGCAATTGAATAATGCAGTGAGTGGAGCTAAAACACAAGAGCTAAATGCCGAAGTCTCACGGTTAATTCGAATGCTAAACTCAGAGAAATACAAAGCTTATAAAGACGAATGGAAATTGATTACGGTTTTTATTGGGGCTAACAATGTATGTGTATTGTGTGAGCCTCCCGTGACGACATTGCCAGGTTTAGCAGATGCCGATATATTTGAAGAGAATGTGCGACAGGTGCTGGAAAGAATAAGAACTGATGTCGGAAAATCCTTTGTGAATCTCGTGGCTTTATTTAATGTAAGACGGATATACAAATAAAATTAAACCGCGCGCATATTTATTTTTACATTTTATTAGGTATCGAGTGTGTATGAAGCTTCAAGAGGTGACCCATATTGTGAATTCGTATTGGATCCTTCTCACATGGTCATATGTTCTTGTATCCAAGGTGATGAGAAACAACGAAGAGGTAAAAATGAGTTACTCTTTTTATATACTTTCATTTAATCTTTTAGTTAACTAGCGGCCGATCGGGTTGTGAACGAGTATAATACAAGATTGGAAAAATTGGAAAAAGAATACAAGACAAAGGACATCATGGAGTTTGGTGTGAGCTATCAGCCTGGATTCAAGCAATTTCCGGTAGGAAAATACAAGCAATCTTATTTTAGTGGAGTAGACTGGTAAGATTATAAAGGTTACAAATGCACATTGTCCATTGACTTTTTTGTTCAAGCTTTCATCCTAATAAGTGCGCCAATCAGGTGATGTCTATCCTATTGTGGAATGTGAGTATACACTATGTTATAAGGAGGAGATCTCCGTATGTTGTCTAACTTACTTTCTACATAGAACATGTTTTCTGATCCAGAGGAAAAGAAGAAGGAATTCAGTATCGAAACATTAGAAATAACCTGTCCAAGCTCAAAGAGACCTTATATTCAATGATCAAAAAATAAAAAAATAAAAAAAAGTAATAAAATTGCACAACGTAACACCAACGTGGTCTATCAAATTAGTTTTGTGAAGCAACATAGTATAAATAACTAGAGTGTATTTATTTCTTTTTCTTTCATTCTTTTTTTCTCTTTTAAAACTTTTTTCCCCTTCCTTTCCTTATATAAATCAAATGTTCCGCTCTCGCAAATCCTTAAAGAACGAAATTGTTCAAACCTCTTCCCTTTCCTCTGGAAATGCATCTATTCAAAGACCAACCACACCACCCGTTGTAGTAACCGAACCTTTCTATACCAATGAACCTGTTTCTTACCATAAAGACGAAGTCATCGATTTACAAGCACCAACACAACAGGATTTGACGATTGAATCCATGTCAGCAGTGATTGCAGCAGCAGTATTGATGTCTTCTTCCAAGGGAGGTTCACCTTCCTCTCTTTCGCTGGGCAATGCTTCTATTTTAAAGCCTTCACCAGCGACACCAACAGCAGAGAATACAAAGGGTAGATCACGATTCTTTTCTAACCCATGGAAAAAGAACACACCTACCAGTCCTACCCATAGTTTACCTGCTACACCGGGACTTGAACCTTCTTCACCTTTTGATAGTACATCGAGTATCACAGTCATGGATGATGATAATTCTTCACAAGGCTCACCCCGTACTTCATCGTCTGCTTCTGGACCTGATGATGGACGTGATGAATTATTATACCGTGGTATTCAAATTAAAGAGATTAAAACCACACTCAAGACATTGGTCATTTCAGATGAAGCACGTTATCCCATGCCTGAAGTTCGACTTGAAAGACCTGGTTTTGCCCGTATTAACTATTAATATCTTTTTTTTAAATAACCTCTCATACCCCCCCTTCTCGTGTATTTTATTCTCCCACATGTAATTTTATTTTCCCTCCCAAATGATAACAATAAAATCACTCTTTTAAATAACTCGTGTAACTTTTTATACTGTGAATAAAGTCACGTTTTTTTTTTTTTTTTTTTTTTTTTTTTCTGAGCAGAGGATTTAAGGACGGGTGTAAAGCCTTTTTGTATTTTTAACAATGCCCTTATTTACTCTTTCTTTTTTTTCTTTTGTATTAAAAAAAGTCTTGAATGGTAACACTTCGAGATATCATTAAATCCATCACTACCTCCGTACGTCAAGCCAATGCCGACTCGGAAGGGCAGGCCACCATTGATGTGATTGAGTTATACTTGGATGAACAAACCAGTGCCAACATTGGCGATAGTTCTAACACCTTAGCCCAAGTAGATACCTCGACTGTAGACAAATTCTCACAAGAACTTGTGAGTTTATACGAAACAACTATCTCTAGCGAACCTGCCACTGCAGCCACCGTTGTGTCCTGTAAAGCTCCCGTCTTGCGTATCCATGCTCAACACTATATCTTGCTTCGCAGTCTTCGAGAGTTATTACGACTATTGAGACCCCAACGCATATTCGAGGATTGGTGGCCACTCTTGAAACCGATCCTGGCAACAGCTTCATATACAAACAAGATCAAGAAGGAGGCTCGTCTGATTGTTTCGGACGCATTGATTATGGAACAGCAATTGGTACGGGATCATAAAGATGCATGTGTTCATTTTCATACCATGGTCAAAATGTATTTGGAATGGGCCGAGAGTAGCTATAAACGTCAAGAAGCAGAACGTGACGAAACAAGTCAACAGCATCAGGCATTGCTAGATTT
This sequence comes from Mucor mucedo, assembly GCF_025094135.1. NCBI lineage: Eukaryota > Fungi > Mucoromycota > Mucoromycetes > Mucorales > Mucoraceae > Mucor > Mucor mucedo. The sequence goes on along the minus strand of NW_026252341.1, from coordinate 161,518 downwards.
GGAACAGGATGAATGGTCAAGGAACTTGACTACTATTTTATTATCCGTTGGTGCTTCAGAAACAAAGGTAACTGAAATATATGCAAAAAAAAAAAAAAAATAAAAAAAAAAAAAAATTAAAATCAGTGGTAGCAATTCTTTCATTTGTTAGACATCTACTTTTTATCAAGCAAGCATCGTTTACAGATTGTTTACTTGTTGAGTGAGTTTATGAGAAGAAGAGTAAGTTTTAAAGAAGATAATCAGGCCACAAAAAATTAATCATTGTGTATACAGAGAACTCATTTGCATGAAATACTTGAAACACCTTTATTTGAATCCATGTTAAAATCATTGATGGTATAGTAAGAGAATGGGTTACAAAATACATGATTTTTTTTGTTAAGCATATCATTATTAATTAGTATGATAATTCGACAACACTCATTGCGATTTCAGTTACGAATTTAATCATGCTATTACCCCGTATCTGTACATCGCTTCCTAAATTCTTACCGCAATTATTCTACATCTTTGCAAGAGCGATCTGTTGGGACCAGTTGCGAGATTTACGAAAAAAGCAGAGCTCAGAAGCCTTTGCCTATGCTTCTCCCAACAGGACTGTGGCCGATGGATGGGACTGTGTTGGTAAAAACATTCAAATATATACTTTTTTTTAAAAAAAACACGATGATTGTACTAATACCATTTCCGTGTAAGCGTAGATTATACCTTTTCAAAACTATCAGCACCTCCTTCTAACCCACAAACAGGCCCGTTTTTCACTTCCCTGTACGGTCTATATCCCTGTAACTTTCTCAAGTTTTTGCATAAACCATACGCTTATTTCAAGGAAAATGAGTTTATGATACCCGAAGAATTTGACGAAGAAACATTTAAAGGCAGAACCATTGTAAGGGACATGTATAAAAAGAAAGGAATTTTATCAAAGCTAAAACGATATAAATTGTAGCCTCAAGTGACGCGACACATGTTGCATCCAAATTTGGTGGCCATGGACGCTCAATCTGAACTTACAGATAAGACGCGCTGGATGAAAATGGAACCACCTGATGTCATTGCCCAAATCATGGGACTGGATCTTACAAACGCCGCTTCTCGTGTGGCCTATACCATACCAGACGATGAAGATGAAGAACAGCTGGATCTGTTGGATGAAAGTCTATGGGACAAAAACAATGATACGTCACCCGCCAAACCCGTTTCTATCAAATCTCGACCACCACCATCGCAACAACAACAGCAGGAAGGGGAGGATGAAGGGGAAGAATCAAAGCCAGTCATGATTACAAATATTGTGGCATTGCATAAAGCCCTAAAGAGTGGTGCTGAAGTATTGGTAGGCGATGATGTATGGGATGCAGGATTAGAACCCACCAATACAAACTCAGATGGAGCAGATACAACGCAAAACTTGAAATTAAGTGACATGTCATCCGAGACAAAGTTATTGTTGGCTGCTTTAAAAAGAGAAGTGTTATTGTTGAGAAACGAGTTGAATTTCGAATTGTTCTTGAAACAGCAACATTTACAACATATTGGAAGGCTTCATCGTGAACATGTTTTAGATAGTTCTGTAGAGGCTGAAAGACAACAATTGGTAACGCACACTTCAATGGAAATCCAAAGCTTAAGGATGACTGACATGTTTTTAAAATAATAGTATAATACAACTCGTATGCTCAAGGCACAATTAAACCAAACCACGTCGGCTTTAGAGAAACTTAAGGCCGAATCAGCACTCACGAAACAAAAGCATATCAAGTGGGAAGACGAACAATCAGGCAAGTTACGCAACTATCGTGAAGCCAGACGTGAATGGCAAAACCAGATGGCAAACACGGCGCATCAAGTCAAAGACTATGAAAAGCAATTGAATGAGCAAAAGGTACAATTGGATGGAGCTCGTCAAAAGATTTTTGAGCTGGAAAACGAACTCAAGACATTGGAACCTACGTTGAGTAAGATGACGGAGAATGAACACCGTGTGAAGCAATTGACACAGCAAATGTTACTGTGGGAAGAGGATACGAGTCATATGGAGGAACAAAAGAGATATATCAAGGGATTATTGTCGCAGTGGTGGAGTATGGAAGAACTTGTGGCTAGTCTTCAGACTGAAAATAGACGTCTTCAGGAGGAACAAATTCAAAAACAAGAAAGCTTGGAGAAACTAAAAGTCGAATCGATTAATTACCAACAAAAAATCGAAAGTTTTAATAAAACTTTTAATAATGAAAGAGGGTCTGTTGAAACAGAAAGGCTGCAAAATACCTTGAGTGAATTGAAATCGAGGTTGGAGGAATTAGAGGTATTAAAAAAAAACTTTTACGTTGACTTTCGTCACCTAACTCTCTTTTACATAGATTGAGAAATTAGAATCGAACGCTGAATTGGAGGCATACAAATATAAATCTACCCAAAACGAATAAATGTTTCTATTCTATGCCCTAAAATATATCTAATTACCACCATACAGTGCAGGCTCAAATAGCGCCTTTTCAAAACTGCTGCATCTTTGGGATATCCTAATCAATGTTTTGAGAGTAATGCCCAAGTTCCATCCTCGATTTGCGTTATCAATAAGCATCGAACGTATAGAAAGAGAGAGAGAGAGAGAGAGAGAAAGCTTGGTTTATTGGAGAGATAGTCTGCATGTATCGAGCACGTTGATTTTAAAATTGTTACTTTTAGTTGGTAAGAAAGTAATTAAGCATACTTTCTTGATTTATGAATGTCTAAAACATATCCGCTAATTCACTCGCTTTACTTTTACTACAGACAGGTTTATTAAAGCCGTGCCTTCCTTTCTTTTTTAACTCTAATCTTTCACGCACCTTTCTCTTTTCATAGCTGATCTGTTCATAAGAAAACTACATAACAATAGATCGATCATGGCACTCTTTTTCACACTAGCTAAAGCTTTAAGACGAAACAGAGAAAGTTTTTGTAGCGCTATATACAATGACAGCATCAGTAATATATTAAGTGCTTCCCGGATTTCATATCAAATGGACTTTTATGATTTTGCCGCGCAGTAGGCTTTACCAGAGCGATTGAAAGTTGCATTCTGTAAAATGCACCCTTTGACGTTAAAAGAGCTCAAGTATGTCGCTTTTCTTTTACCGAATATTGAGTATTATGTTTTGACCGGATACGATTATCAACCCGAAAATTGACATGATAACTACATTAAAATTTTACCGTTTGAAAAACTGAACCGGTTCTATATCGATATTAAAAACCTGCATAAGCATTTTAAAATTCATAATAAGGATGCATCCAAGACTTATTCTTACCGACTTGAAAACGAATCTGAATCGCCTGGCTTAATTCCATACATATTGGTCGAACAAGAAAACACCCGGAGAACTGCTGGAGAATGAACGAGTAGTATTGATTGTTACACGGAAACAAGAATTGTATTCTTTAATAATACTGGAGAGGTTTTAAATGGGTAGCTACACGACTTTATTAGCATGAATAACGACTATAGTAACAGGGAATTCATACTCATGGACAACCGAATTAACATGTAACACGTTCTTTATTATGTCAATATATAACGGACTGTCTACTTAATAAATAGTAGATTCGATAGACACATATGCTTAAATTTTAGGTCTAAATACGCACTCAGAGACATGTATAATATGTTGTTTTACATCTCTTTTGATATTCAATCCATGTCTACATGTATTTTTTTTGTATTCAAGATGCTTAACCACTTGCCACTCATTATTAAGTTACTGATAAGCAGTTCTCATGTGTAGCAATCTATACAGCTGCATTGGGGTTGCTTCATATAAACCATCCAAAATGAAAAATTATTTCGGACTATTTTAATTCAGGCATAGTTGCAATCCATTTTTTTTTTTTATATATATATAAGTTTTGCTGTGTGTTCATACAAAAAAAAATCTTGTTGTTTAGCAAAGTCTAGGTATATTATAAAGAATAAATGAAGCTTTGTACATTGGGTTATTAGTAATCGATCTTAAGGGGACGGCTTGAAAATTACCTTAACATACACACAACTTTGTTTACATAAACAAAAATATGCATGCAGCAGTTACCTAATGTTAATTGTCTAATAACGACATTGCGTTACAAATTAAAAATCCCGACTAGCAAACTCCAACTCATCATCCTGACGTAAATCTGTTCACTTGTTTATCACAGATAAAATGCCAGAACTTTCTAACACTTTCCCACATCTTCTTTTTTTCTTTCTCAACTTGATATTTTTAACAAAAAGACTCGTAAATATATTATATAACTATGAGCTCCATTACTCTACTAGTGATAGCATGAGCCAGTTTGACTTGATGAGAAAACAAAAGACAGAAAAAGAAAGTCTGAGCTCTCAAGTAAATGCTTGTGTGAAAACGGCTGTTTCCTACAGGAAAACAAGATATGAAAAACAACGAATGGGAACAAGATATAAACTGTCTTAGTTCTTCCCCGCTACCATAAAGAAGTCTGCTCGTCCTACTGCTCCTTGTCCTGCTTGTAAGACTCAAATATAGTTCAATCAATCAATATCCTTCGAGCCTGTGTTGGAGTACATGATATTCACAATCGATTGAAGCTGTGAAACACACAGGTAAATATAGATTGATATTATTAGTTATCTTTGTTTGACTAATGGCTTTTATTCACTTGAACAGTTTTGTTATTCCCTAATTTAAAATTGGGTGCCTTTCCTTGGGTTGTTTCGCAGCCCTGCGTTAGATGGGAAAATTACTATTCTTCTTTCAGTAGGGCCAAGTACATACCAATCCTCTTCACCGATAAGCTCTAAAACAGGATTACCCAAGGCCTTTCAGTTCTCTTTGGTCTTAAGTTTTTGCCTTTGACGTCTTCGGTATGGTCAGATATTGAAGATTGCTTTGCTGGCGTCTGAAACAAGATGGGTGCATCAAAAGAGCGTGTCGCGGTGCTCTTACCGGGAGTTATAAATTACCTCCTGAAGCAATAAAAAGACTATGCATTCCTTGCTTTATAGCAAACATGGAGGCCAAGCATTGGAAACGCGAAGAGACGATAGTTGACAGTTTTTTTGAGGGAGAGCTAAGACCTGGTGACACTTCGAAAAAGGTCTTGGATGTGATAATTCGCGTCTTTAATGCTCTTCAAAAAGACCCAGAGAGTAGGCCGGCTTTAAGGAACTACTGTTCAGCCCTCGTCACTCAGCTTGCCTCTGATGTCAGTAAAGCCCACTTTAAAAAATACTTTCACAAGAACATGCAAGCAATGGTAATCAAGGATATGGAAGAGGAAGCTTCGACTGAAGCCAAGATTGCTAGTCGTGTCTTAACAACCATTGAAACAACAAGTCATAAAAATGAGTTAAAAAGGAAGCTGGACAGACTGTTTGAAGAAAGCAGTGAAGATGGAGAGGCAAGTTTAATTACAGAGATATAAAATGTTGTAATATTTCATTAATACTGTTTTAGGATGACCCTGAACAACTTGACAACCTTGCTGAAGGAAAAAGTAACGTCCATGATGAAAATCCTGCGCCACGTAGCTCCGAAGAAGACGAACTATTCACTGAAATTGAAGAGGTACTTTAAATGATTGAGTCTATTCATAAGATGAACATCTTCTTACAAAGAAAAACTTATATTAGTATCCTTCCCTCAAAATCATGAAAGAAAGGAATTTATGTAAATTCCAAGCTCCCTCAAACCAAGTACTTTCACCTCACAAACCAATAATTCAGCTGAAGACCTTTCCTTCCTACCTGTCGATGGCAATCCATTTTTAGAATTCATTCAATTTGCGATGCTCGATTTCATTTTAAATTGCAAAAGACCTGGACCATACAAGGATAATGATGAAAGAAGTTTTTACTGTGAAGTCATGATACCCATTTTTAAAGCATTTGGAAATTGTACTAGTAGCTTAACGTATGCTTGGTAAGCGTAACACGGTTTTGACTTTCTATAAAGGGATAGCTAAAAATTAACCACAAATTAGGTGTGAGAAAAAGGCAACAGATTCGGATTATGTTTGGTTAGTATCTAATAATTTCACCCGTGAAAGAAAAGATTCAATGAAACTTCTTGACGGTGTGGGACGAATGATAATTAGCCATATCATGAACTACTTGTTGATGGAGTCATCTGGGCAAGTAGAAATTTAAATCCTATTTTGGGCAATGTCTAGAACTCCGTATTTTTTCCAAACGTATTTTTTAGAATCACGCGATGGTCTGCTTTTATTTTAAGTAAAGGCTCAAACATTATGGATGATAAAATAGACAAATGAAATCATCCTGACATAAGCTTGTTTATCTATAAATAAAGCTGGTTCACACACTTTATTCTTCTCCTTTTCTTTTCCCTTAACATACTTCTTTTATCGTATGAAAGTAGCCGATCACGTAAAAAGGTTTGTTTAGTAGCGACTCTTGTTTCTTTGAAAAGAAGCTAAATTGAAAAAGATATATTGTGATATTGCAGCTGCGGCTAGTCTTTGCTATAGGAGGGCGACCTCCTAGGCAGAGTTCTTGAGTTTTTAGAACTCACGAACTGTGAATAGCAGGGATGCATTTTAATTAAGTGCAAACATACTGGCCTGCTGGTCTTTTGGCCAGAATTTCTGTAAGTAGTTTAAAAAAAATACGTTTGAAAAAAATACGGAGGTCTAGACATTTCCCCTATTTTGATAGCATTTGTTTACTTACATGATATTTTAACTGCTACAGGTTCAAAAATGGAAATATCCTATCTCACTCGATTAATGACACACTCAAGAATATCAAAAGTGGTCACGATAATTTGAAAAGCTTCATCTCCAACTACCGGAACTCTTCTTTTGAGACTATCAAAAAAGTTCATTTATTCTCGTGCCAAATCATTCAAACGAAACTTACCTTGGTAAAGTATTCCATCAAACCACAAGCAACGTGGAAAGTAGTTGAATGCCGATCTGCGTCTATTCCAACATGCTTTTTGGGTATATTAAGTTATATAAGGTTGTTCGAGCTTTTTGCTTTTTTATATGTAAGTGCTACACCCATATTTGTAATCAAACATTCATGGTTTTGGTTTTAGGATGACATCAATAATCAAAAAGAGATATTCAAGCAATTAGAGCGCGAACATCTAGGGATTGTAAAAGTCCATGAAACTGACACTGTGGCACATCACCTTCTTTAATTAGTGCAAAAAAATAAATAAATTATTAAACTCTACCAGTGACAATAACATTATCTTCTTTTAATGAATCTCAAATGAGTTGCATAACAAAACCGAGGGAAGAATAGGATTGGCCCAGAAATAAATGATGTCATCGTTTTATTTAGCCGAGCTGTGCCAAGAAAGAAAAAACAAATTTTTTTATTTTTTTTCGCCACAGCACCAACATATTTTTTTTTTTTTTTTGCGCGAAAAGAGAAGGAACAAAAAAATAAAAATATAAATAATAAAAATAAAAATAAAAATGTCGTATTCACCAGAACTTTCACCCATTGATTATTCTGACGATGAAAAACAAGTCATTACATCACCTGTTGCACCACCTACCATCAAATTGAAATTAAAGCTAAATCCTTATCCAACCACAACCACCTCCGAAGATAAAAAAAAGCGCAAGCATAAAAAAAAGCACAAGAAGAAGCATAAGAAAGCCAGACATGAACGAGAAGAGGAGGAGGACGATGAAGACGAAGAAGAAGAAGTAGCATTTAATAGACCCCATGCTCATGTCGGTGGTAAAAGACCTTTTGCCATGTTACAGCAACAGCAGCAACAGCAACAACAACAACAACAACAGCAACAGCAGCAGCAACAACAGCAACAGCAGCAACATGTGTATCATCATGAAGAGGAGTCAGAGTCAGAATCCTATCATCCAACCGATACAAAGAGAGCAAGACGAGAGGATACATCTTATCACTATGATCAACAACCAATAGATCATCCACCACCCATCAAGCAAGAACGACGTACATCTTCCATGAAATCGAATTCCACGCTGAACGGAGAAAAACCAAAAAAAAGAGGCAGACCTACCAACAAGGCCAAAGCTGCAGCCATTATTGCCCAATTACCACCAAAAGTACCAGAGGTGCCCAAGAAAGATATGAAATCCATCTTTTTAAAATTATTAGATACGGTGCAAAAGTAAGGATTTGTATGGGTAGTGTATAACAAAGCTAATTCTTAAAGAACAGGAAGGACGCATATGGATTTTTCCTTGAACCTGTCAATCCACAGCTTGTACCTGATTACCTCAAGATTATCAAGCATCCTATGGATTTCTCTACGATGCGAAGAAAGGTAGAAGAAGGAGCGTACACAACAGTCGATTTATTCAGACACGATTTCAACCTGATCACCACGAACGCAAAGATTTATAATTCGGTCGAAACCATCTACTGGAAATGTGCTGAGAGAATTCGAGAGGCAGGATCTAAACTTATTGACCGTGCAGAGAAACAGATTGAGGAAGAGAAATTAACTGCACCTGCTCCCAAAGTGGTAGAAAAGAGACAAGATAGCTTTTCGGCTAGGAAGTTATCCATCTCATTTTCAGGCAGAAAGGATTCATTTGGTATCAAGGAAGAAGATGTGGATATCATGGGGATCGATAATAATATACCTTCATTACGTAAACAGAGTAGACAGGGTTCTGAATTAAATGCGAGAGAAACCAGTGTGGATATGTTGGGCAATGGGCGTGCCATCACACCTATTCGTTCCATCACAAATACACCTTATAAAAAGAAGAAGAAGAAGGTTGCGGATACAGGTGTGTTATATGCACCCGATGGCTCACTTCATATCGTTGGAGGTGTCAATGATCTTGCTTCACTTTTACCGACCGATCATTCATTTGCTCAACCACCTCAGCTTACCACCTCTAACCCTGCTGCACTTCCTTCTGCCTTCTTTTTAAATCGAAATTCAGCTGACGATTTCTTTCATAACAAGCATCTGGTGCATTCTGCCCATTTCTGTGATTATGGACCCTTCACGACATTAGGTGGTCAACCACCAGGGGCTTTCTATACAGCTCAGGATGCTTCGTATATTTATCCGTTGTACGGAGATGATCGAGGGGAAGCCTATATGAAGAGCTTATGGGACTTTTTAGACAAGGACGATGATGAAACCATGGTAGCTAAAATTGAAGAGAAATCCAACTATTTAACCCGTGGTGCATGGAAAGTGGTTCAGCAAGTGGTGGAACGAAAGAATGATAATAAGACTGGGCAAATGAGGCATTATGATGTGGTTCAAACAGAATTTGGTCCCGTAAATGCTGCTGCTATTGTGGATAAGATTGAATCAAAACGAATGAACGACACTGATAAATCTGATTCCATTCCAACATCTTAAAAAATATCAAAAAGCAACCCTGGGTTTTAAAAAAACAAATAAAATATCCTTCTTTTTTTTAAAAAAAAAAACTTATAACAATGGCTGTAGAAGCAAAAAGAGTAATTTGATCTCTTTTTATGTTACCATTGTCGCTTTCATGTTAACTCTTAATCTTTTTTTTATTTTCGAATTAGTCCAAGTATCGTTTTCAAAGTGAAATTCAACAAATGATGTTTGTATTTGGTGAAGTAGCTGATCCTTTACAAGAATCAACTTTGCTTGTAGAAGACATTGTCCGTTCACAAGTCATTGAAATTGTAAGGCCTCTTCTCTCTCACACAAACTCACATACAAACAAGACAACAAATGCTAACATGTTCTGCACAGATTATACAAGCTACAGCACAAGCGAGTCGACGAAGTTCAAGGTATCTCAGCGCCGAAGACTTAATTTTCTTGATGCGTCACGATCGTGCCAAGGTCAATCGATTGCGATCCTTTTTAAGTTGGAAAGATGTGCGTAAGAATGCCAAAGATGCCTCCGGTGATCAAGTAGAAGATGTAGTCGAAGAAACAAACACTGGTAAAAAAAATAAAATAAAGGGGCAATCAATTTTCCTTCCCAGCGCTTTAACAAACTCCATAAAAAAAAAAGTAGGCAAATTGCATCGAAGTATCATTAAATTACCATGGGAATTAGCCAACCAATTTTCGGACGTTATTGTTAAATCAATGAACGGCGATGATGAGTCTGAGGATGAAGACGAATTAGAAGCTTACAACGATTCGATCCAACGCTTAAAAGACGCGGATGATGTAACACGAGCCATGACACGCGAGGAATACGTGCACTATTCAGAATGCCGACAAGCGTCCTTCACATATCGTAAATCAAAAAGGTTCAGGGAATGGGCCAACATGAGTTCATTTGTAGAAGTGAAACCGAATGACGATATTGTGGATAGTTTGGGATTTCTAACCTATGAAATGGTTTCAAAATTAACAATGACGGCTATTAAAATCAAGCGTGATTTAATGGAGGCAGCTGGTAAGAAAGAGGATGAACCTTCGGGTTTGGGTCACAAGCGAAAAAGAGAAGATGAGGAAGAGGCAACCACCCCTTTGCCTGTGATTGTCACGACAACTGCAGAGGGTGATGTAGTATCTCAGCAGCAGCAACAGCAACAGCAGCAGGAGGATGGGTCAGGATCAGATGAGGAAGAACCTAATGAGATACCCGGCTCGCCCGATTCGGACAGTAATGGCTTATTCTCGTTACCAAGTACGGAACAAACGCCTTTATTACCTGAGCATATTTATGAGGCTTTTAGAAGATTACAACAATTGCCTCAGCCAATGAAGAACTTTCGTGGCGGTCTAGTGCGTACCAGGATATCCTTAATCTAAAAGGGAAACGTTTATTTTTTTTTATATGTATATGCAAGGATAGTTTCTCTAATAAATAAGTGGTAAAAAAAGGAATTGGTAGTAATAGGAGGGTTAAAATAATCGATGTGGGTTGGGAAGGGGAAGGTAGGGGGGAATAATATAATAAATAAGGGTGCACATATATTTTAGGCAGTGCATTGACCAAATTCTTCACGACTTGCAGCGAATTGAAGAGCAGCTTGGTAATGAAACCAAATACCTCCGCATACAAATAGATGCCAAAATTGATGAGAATGGGCAAGATGGTCAAACTTGCCAGGCCAAAACTTTTCAGGGAATTGATTGCCATAGATGATAACACCGGCAAGATAACAAGCAATGGATTTGAAGACAGGAGCTAACCAACTGATAGTTGTAAATGCACCACGTACAAGGGCAAGATGACCAATCACAATAGCACCTGATGAGGCTAATGCAACAAAAAAGGCAATGCGAAGCCATCTACGCTCGTGTCTATCAAACCATGCTTGAAATGGCATGCTGACACCAATGACTGCCAAAGTGGAAGTGGCAGTGATATATGTGTTACGAACAGCAGAATCGCAATAGAAACCATAGTATTCACACAAAATGATACTTGCACAAATCAATACGGAGATACCAACATAGTCTAAGCATGCGACTTGACGGTAAACCTTGAGATTATTGATACCGGATAAAGTATGCCAAACAGTGGAACACATTAAACATTTACAGGCAGCCAGGAAAAACACTAAAAAGACCACACGATCACTCACGGGTATACTGACCATTAATTCGGAAAAGAACAGTTCATAAATTCCTAACGCAAACAATACAATGAAACCTAGTAAATGAGTCCAAATGTTACCAGTTTCATTGTGAAAGTAGAATAGAGAATACCAGCAATCGGCGGCTGAATCTAAAAAGCGGTAACCCGTTCGGATATACTAATATCACCGAGAATAATAAAAAAAGTTTAGATTATTAAATTGGGAGGGGTCGTGGTACGGAGAGCCCTTACCTCGTTACTTTGCCAAGGGCCAGGAAGTTCGTCATACATCAACAAACGATTTGTACCAAAGGACATGGCGTACTTGAGTTTATCAATATGGTCATTGGCAACGCCTGCTACTTTAATAAATTGTTCTTCAACCTTTTCAAGCATCTTGTCAGCTGTACTCAGTGCATCAGATATTTTGCCGTCTAATTCTTCCATCTTGACCATGAATACATCGATTGAATTATCCAACATTTCACCATTGCTATCCATTTCTAATTCATGATATTTCTTGGATAATTCCATCATGGCGCTAACGAGGTCTGGAGGTGCCATTAAGGCATAGTTGACATTGTCTAATATTTTGGTATCCAATTCAGAAAGAATTTGACGTCTCACTTCCAATGCTTTTTCTTTACGTTCGTCCCATTCTTGCACAAGACTTTCTAATAAGAAGCAAGCCTTGTTGACTTTCTGTAATGTGTAATTTTGAATTCTTTCGCTGTTGACAAGTGTATGTTGCGAGAGTCGATGCTTAAATTTCTTCATCAGGGGTTCGAGGCTATCTTTAAAGAAATCCTCGAGGTCGAGCGATTCATCATGATGATGAAGTGTCGTCTGTGGTTGAATCGTCAATAGGTTTTCCATTGTCTAAAAGTTTTTATATATCTAAAATATGACAACACAACGACGAAACGACTCTATTTTTTCTTTTTTAAAATTAAAAAAAAGTTTAGAAAGGGAGAAGAAAAGAGGCCTTTATTTAGTTTAAGCGTTTTTTTCTTTTTTATACTTTTAGTAAGCAGTACCACAATAGAAAAAAAAAAATAAAAAAACCACCGGTTTTAGATTAAACACTCCAGTTCGTCATTACGGCTTTATCCGATCAAACAATCAAATACCTGATACACTATTTTTTTATTATCATTACACGGATAATACTACACATTTTTATAGTGAAATGAACTAATGTTGCAAAAAAAAAAAAAAAAAAAAAAAAAAAAAGAAAGGCCAAAATATGGGGGAATTGATAACAAGTTCAACCAGTCATTTCTGTGCGGCACCTAATGCGCCAGCCAATCAATGGCTAGTGTTTGACTTTTTTTCACAAGGTTATTGTCCCTCCATCAACCACAAAAAGGGGGAAAAAACCCCCATTTCTGCATTGTGCACCTTTTTCATGTTGAACAAGCCAAACTTAGTGTCGCGCTTTTAAATCAAAATTATAGTGTCATTTCTTTCTTTCGCACGATTTCAGTGTCGCAACCTAGTGTCACACAAATGTACATAGCTCCCATAAATCATTTACAACCCTTAGTTACCACCATGTCAATTGTCACAAGGTTCTTTCCTTCTTTTTTTTTGCTGCAATCTCTTACGAAAGGTGAATAGCGAGGTGACATCCATGATTTATCATCAGCCAATCAAAAGTTCTTATTTAAGCTTGTACCCTAACCTTGTTTCCTAAACAAGGCTACCGTAGATTAGTGATTTGATCCTGGCCCGAGCTTTAATCAGCTTGTATCACACTCCTCAATCAAAGGAGCGAAGAAACTGCTTTTTTTTTTAATCCATTGGATTAGGTTGTTTATAGCTAGCTTGAGTATGTATTTTAAAAGTGGACACTAAATTGAGCATGTTTATTCATTATGTATGAACTAGCGCATTTTCACATGAATTTAAACACTCATAAGCAAATTGAACGATCAACTGATGAATTTTTTTTAAAGAAAACATCGAGTAGAATATGCCACTATGTAGTGCAATTGAAAGTTTATGTTGCGCATGATAAATCTAATTTTATATACGTGAAAAATTTTGAGCAGCTATCGTCTGCATCACTGCTAATCAATTAAAAAAATTGAAATTGGAATAAGCAATCAATGACTGCATTTTGACGTAAATCTTGTTTATCACTAATTTAAATAAAAGGTATAATAATTCGTTCACGATGCGCCACATATTCAACTAATTTTTTTTTAAAACAAGTAAGGTTCAAGATTACCTTTTGTACAAGACCGACCGAGTCGAGCTTGCAATAATGCAAAGTACGGGGTCGATCCTATTAAGGAAGTGATGAGACCTTCATACTAGGTTACAGCAGTCGAGGCTCGACCGGAATTCTGACACGGGAAACACTAAACACTACTACAGGAAACATTATCTTTGTTTCTTTTATATGATGCAAATAGCAAATATAGCATGACTAGGCTTTGGAAACAAATCAACTTTGGTGGATCGGTTACGAAAAAAAGGTATTCTTTCGAACCGATTTTGCTAGTAACGATCCGAATCAATGCAAAAATCGATTTAAATGCCATTGATATGTCAACGAGGACTAAAAGATCAGCATCCGAGAAAACTATGTTTGGTAGAGAATGTATGAAAGAGCCAAGACCATCTGAACTTTTCTTTCAGGAAAGCTTCAAACGATCAGATAATCTGTTTTTGACAAACCCCCCCCCTCTCAGAACGATTAGATTTGTGAGATGATAGGTGTCTAAATAAAAGATTGTGTTGGAGTCTCACAGTAAAAAAGACAATGATCTACACTTAGCCTATGTCACATGTTGACCTGTCATTTGCAATCAAAAAGACGTGAATGTGGATGAGTCACTTGTGAAGATGCTACAAACTTTTGATGGGAACACACAGCGTAATACATGTATAATCATAAAACATTAAGCACTTGAATAGAAATATATTTTGATTTCTTTCCTTGGTATTGCTTAAAACGTTTGCTTATGTTATACGGGTTTTGAACAGAAAACTGCCACGAGATACAGAGGCACAAGGAAATACAACTTTGTTCTTGCTCATAATCCAGCATTGCTGAGTGATCTCCTTTTGGAACGGGGACCATCTATTTTGGATGAGACTCAAGGTATCGTATGAAATTAAAAACGAAGCAATGCATGAATATGACATGCCATGTATTTATTTCCGGGAGTCGTGTGACACACCCTTTCATGATATGTAGTGCGACACATTTTTCATTTCTTGGGACATCCTCTTTAAACAAATAGGAATCATCCTTTTATTTTTTGTACTCTAGAGTTTTTTCTCCTTCAAACACGCCTTATAATTTCGAATGCAGTTTCATCTCCTTTTGGTATAAACATCAGGCCATTTTTGTCTGGGGAGCTCTTTTTGCATAAAACAGGACTGCTTCTTTATTTTAAAAGGCACACTATTTTTAGTTTTTCTTTTTTTTTTTTTTTTTTCACACACTTTCTTTTCATAACTCATAAAAAACAAATATGACTCTTATTACCGAATTACGACCTATTGACCTTAGTCTTGCGGAGACGAAGCCTGCATTAATCGCGGTCAGCCCTACTGTTTCTATCCAGACTGCCTTAAATACGATGTTGACACACAAGATCACGTCACTTCCCGTGTTCTCTCACAATAGCACGGAAGTGGTAAGTATTGTCAACTTGTTTGATATCTTGTTGTACCTGGTAGGGGAAATCGATGGTCATTTTATTGAGAAGGAGAAATTGAAATTACAAGATCCTGTTGAGCGCGTCTTGGGACTGGATAGCGAGCGAGAAAGTTATCGTATGCATAAAATGGACCGCAAAGACAAGTTACTGGAGGTATAGTGTGTGATATGTACGCGTCATTGTTTTACATAATATGCTAAAAGAATGAAAGAAAAGACACTACGTGCGTTTGCGTCGGGTAAGCATCGTTCGCTTGTAGTTAACTATAGCAACCAAACCAAGAATCCTTGGCTTTTGTCTCAGACAGATATCATTCGACATATCGTAAACCACCCCGATTCTGTGTCCGGCTTACTTGATTTGGATAAGCCCTTACAAGACTTGGACCTGATTTCCAAACAAAAGTTAGTCACAGTACCTGATACAGAGAGTGCCCTTCAAGTATATCGTCTCATGGCCGAAAAGAACTTGAGTGGTGTACCCGTCATCAACGAGTTAAGTAAATAAATTATAGGGGATGGCATGTGATTTTAATTTCTTTTTTCATTCAGTGCTGGTAACTATGAAGGTGATCTTAGCGTTGAGGATTTACCTAGTGCCAATTTAGAAAATATCGGTCAACTGACTTTACCATGCAAAGACTACATAAAGGTAAATAAAAAGCATCTATTTTTTTTTAAAGGGAAATAAAAACTAAAACAAATTACGGGGGAGTAGATCACCACCAACCATATCATCCCTGCTACTGCTACTCCTGACACGACTTTAAAGCAAATCATTGATGTCATGATGAAGGAAGATACCCATCGTGTTTGGATCTTACAGTCGGCGGATGCTAAGAAAGTCATTGGTGTTGTGACCATGTCTGATATCATGGGACTTTTATGTGCAAATAGTCCACCTTCACTCTTTTAAATATTCTTTTTTTTTTATTATTATGATACAACTGTTTTTTTTAACCTTGATGTTTATCCATCAAAGCAATGGCCACAGAGCCAAGTGTTTGTCTGATATATTCACGTTCAACATCATGACCTGAGTAAAAGGTTTATATAAGTATTACCGAAATAAAATCAATAAATATAAAACTTACTGTCTTCAACTTCTCCCCAACGATCCATTTGAGCATTCATTTCGACTTGAGCAGCACAAGCAGCATGTTCAACGGAGATACCTTGATGCACAAGAGCAAAACCAATCAAGAAACTCTTGGAACTCAAGACAGCTTTTTCAAAAGCGGATAATTCCAAGGGACCCATTTGATCGATGATGGCTCTGAACTTGGCCTTAGTCTCGTCAGGTTGGGTGATGGCGAAAATATCGGTCGTGGTATTGATTTGAACGTCAAATTCGTTGCGTGTCCAATCGAGAATGGGTTTCCAATATTTGTCTTGAAGTTCTGTCAAGATCTCGGGAAATTCCTCATGGTAACAAATGGCATCGGTGTCAAAGTACACCATCAATTTGTCAATAACCGCTCCACGTACTGTTAAATCTTCAGCATGGGCAGGATCAAAGGCATCAATGGCACGAGCAACAATGGACGTCTGTTCTTATCCTTTGTTAATGGAAAACTGTTCTTTCTTTATATATATATATATATGCTGTTTGTTTTTTATGCTTACCAAAGGTAAAGTGTGTGCCTTCAAGTTCTTGGTTTGGGCATCCCATTCAGCAGCTGTCAACAATGCTAATTCTCTTTGTTTGACAGGGAATTGTACAACATTCTTACTGGGTGTACGCAAATTACGTTTGTCAAGAACAACGGTAATGCTGTCTATAATGACATGGAAAGATCAGTTACTGTTTTAAAAACGTTCGTCTCTAAATTTTCTACAACGTACCTTTTTCCTCTCTGACACCAGCACGTTTCCAGAAACGAGTCATGGTACGTTCGGCACCTATTAAAAAAGGTTAATGTTTTCTGGTTGAAGTGTAGAATCATACTGGGGATATTTACGTGCAGTAGCAGCTTCGGTTTCTGGTTCGGCAGTGGCACGAACAATGGCACTGGAATGAATAGATCGGCGAGGTACGATCCACTTGGAAACAGGGCGCACTAACAATTTGAAGGATGACATTTCTTTTTTTTTTTAATGTAGAGAAGCCAGGGACAACAAACCTGGGTGTACTGCTTGAAACTCTCTGGCAATTGGTGGCGTCGGAACTCGAATTGATTTTTTCTCCTCACAAGCTGTCACTTTCCCCCCCCCCTTTTGGTGTACAAAGAACAATGCCGATAACTTTTTCCTTTAGTCATGTATGTTTTTCAGGATGCTATTTGAGTCGGTATATTTATATCTAATAAAATTTGGTAGTGTATAAAATCAGATGTTAAATTGATTGAGAAGAGGTAGGAATCATCTCCATTAGACAACACTCAACCATTTTCGAGCTTAAATACATGCCCTCTCTTTGAAGAAGTAGCTTGTGTAAAACATCTTTTCGGTATTTCCTTAATATGAGACCATTGAAATGTATCAAGATGGATGTCGTCAGTCCAGTTATAATTTTACTAAGCTTTAAGCTCTCTCTCGCATTATAACGGAGGATTAAACATAACAAGTTCGGATATGTCCTCAAATACAACAGTGATGCCGGTTCCGAATGCCAAAGTAAGAGAAAGTCGGTTGTAGTAGGATGAACGATACCCCCATAAAAAATTAATAGCCCTTACGGCGAATGAAAGACGAATATATATGAATGGGCTTTAGCCCACCTAGTAACCACAAAACGTTTGATGTGTACAATAGTTAAAGGACCTGAACACCCCCCATGGCGACATAGAAATCACGTAGATATAAGTTATTGTGTAACTTGGAAATGGTTTCAAGCATTTCTTGTTCAATTAAAAATAAACATAATCAATAGTAATCTTCATATGATAATGGTCATAAATTTTTATTGATCCTTCGACGGAACTTGCACAACGCGAAACGGAAACGTATATCGACAAATATGACACATATTGACATTAACTTCGGAAACTAACTAAATAAATTAATTTTTTTAAACTCGATTCAAAAGGCGGTCTATATAAATCTTTTGGATGCAAACTGCTAGCCTAAGTATGTTATCAGATTCAGTGAACAAAATTAAAAGTAATAATTGCCCAAATAGTAATAAACTTTGTCTATTCCGGGGAAATTTTTTAGAATATTGCTAATAATAGATAAAATTATCTAACTGACAATCGTACATATATGAATAATTTGTTCATACTTGGAGACATCTAAGTCCGGTCTACGTGACATTTATCGATAGATAGTAAAAGGCACGCAATATTCCAATGAACAATGAGAGCGACATTAAATGTTTTAAAAGCATAGTCAGCTCAAAAAAGTATAGTTGTTGAAAAGAATAACTAAAACATAATAGTTACATTCTCGCGTATCAACACGCGTTATCGAAGTTATGCAAAAATTGATTGATACAAACGCATGGTAGAGAAGGGGAATAACCGTCATTACAATTGCTAGCGTACTGTTTCAAAAATATGCTAGTATATACCGCGGCTATTATGTTAAATGAAAGCTTAGCTATTAAGTAACATGACGAATGCGTACCTGATATGAATTTGACAGATATAGGTTTTCATGACTATTTTAAAACAAATACTACCGTGTTTACGACAACTCTTTTCAGTCAAGTTGCTTTCTGATCTTTGAAAACACGATGTATGTATGATGGTCTAGTTTGGACTGAATCTGGATAACGTTGTGTGCTCTCCGTTTTGCCTCTACCTTTCATGGCAATGTAATGATGGAGAGCATTGTAAAAGAGCTCCGCTTACTCATTAGCGAGATGATTGGATGATTACAAATTGCCATTCGAAGTCACTTTTTTTTTTTTTTTTTCTGAACTATAAAATGTGTTTACTCTCAAATTTGTTTATTGTTTGTGTGCGCTTTCAAAAACAATAATAAAAAAAGGATGGTGCAGAAAAAACCTTTTTTGCTTAAATTTCGATCTTGCAATCTTTACGTTTTACTGACAGTATGCACATCACTATTCACCGATGTAATTATAAATGGACCACTATGGCATTGTACTATTAGATCTGACTTTTTTTTTTTATAGATGCTTGTATATAGCATTATTGTCCCAATCAGTAATTGTTTTGTTTATATTTTATACTCGATTTATGTGACGATCTTAATTATTTTTTCTTCTTCTTTTGGTAGTGCCTTTTGCAATTGATGCGATTCATAATGGTCGATCACCCGATACTGTTGCGGACCCTTATCATAATGAGATTTCAAATAGTGAAGCCGTTTCACAAGATACGGGTGTGTTGCTTGCACTTTTTGCTGCTGGTCTACTGGTAGGATCGCCATTGCTTGGATATGCCGGTAATTTTTATATTTCTGAAAAAGAAAATTCGATCAAGGTTTTTTTTTTAAAATATATATTAACGAATCATTTAAAGCCGATAGAATGAATAACAGACAATTACCGATGGTAGCAGGCATTGCTGGTTTATTGGGTGCTACTTTATTATTTTTATTTGCAACAAAATATTGGGAACTGCTGTTGGCGCGGTTTTTACAGGGATTCTCAGATGCTTGTGTTTGGACGCTTGGGATGTGTTTAGTAGCAGATTCTTTTCCGATAGAAGAATTAGGAACACAGGCATGTCGTACTTTCTGAAAAACTTTTTCCATATAAAAAAAAAAGATACACAAATCATTAATATTTTATAATAGATGGGAAGAGTCTTAGTTTTTCATTCAGTCGGACTTGTGATCGGAAGTCCAGTTGGTGGTACGTTCAACCCAACTTAAAAGAAAATGTCACAAATTACTCACATTTTTATTCTATATTTGTAGGTGGTAACGTCTTTATATTGATGGACTCAAATCAAAAGAAGTATAATTAATTTTTTTTTTTTTTACATGTAGCTCTATACCAGCATGCTGGCTATAAGGCACCATTTATATTGTGCATCGTCTTAGCAGGCATCGATTTGATACTTAGAATATTTTTGGTAGAGCGTAGAAACAAACCCGCAGAATGGTTTTTAGATGATGCAACCCCTACCGCAGCCCCTTCTACGCTTGTTGACGACGCCTTTGTCGAGGAAAAGCCAAAACATGAAGTGACGTACCTACAATTATTACGCCAACCTCGATTGATTTCAGGCATGCTTTTATCTTTCTCGAATGGATGTGTTTACAATGTTTTTGAACCCACGCTGACTGTCAGGTTATCAACAGAGTGGGGTTACAATGCTAGTCAAATCGGTCTTGTTTTTCTGGCTCAAGTGATCCCCACCTTTGTGGCCACACCTGTCTCGGGTATTCTTTCAGACAAGTTTGGGCCCAAGGTTGTTTGTTTTACCAATCTGTTAGGATGTGCCATCACCATGTTTTTGATTGGTATTCCAGGCCGTGATACAGCGGGAGGAATTGTTCCTTTGATTGTCATTTTTGCTATCCAAGGCTTCACCGCTTTTTCGTTTGTCGTACCCGTTCTCTCCGAGATGGCATATGTGGTACAAGAGCAAAATCCGGATGGTGGTGACTCCGGTCAAGGTATGAGCTACTCGTTATTTAACATCGGTAAGGTCCTACCCAACTTATGCACGTAACAGAACGAAAATCTCATTTTAAACCCTTTTTTTTTTTTCTCGTTAGCATTTGCACTTGGAGGTCTTGTAGGTCCGCTTGCCGGCGGTTATCTGTTTTCCGCTGTTGGGTTTTTCAAAATGTGTGTTATTGTTGGTTGCTTTTTGCTCGCATGTTGTCCATATGTTTATATCTACACAGGGCCCAAAGGAAGGTTTATTGTTAGACCCGGAGATAGAGAGAAATCGACAAAGATCGACGAAGAAATTATTGTCAACAAAGACGCGGATGAAATTGTTGATGGACGTACTGCTGAAAAAGGGACTTCTGCCGCATAAAAAAAAAAAAAAAAAAAAAAAAAACTTAATAGGGAAGAGCTCTTTTTTTTTTTGTGCGCTCTTCCTCAAAAATATACCATAATAATTTATTAATCATTGCACTTTTTGTTTTAATAACAATCTGTGCAGACAGAAAGATGCGCATCTAACCCCCCCCCCCCCCTTCCCCCTCCAAAAGATTATTTGAATAAAAATATCTACATGTATTACGCATTGATGCGTCATTGCGCCTTTTTTGTTTTCCTAAAAAAAACAACTCGTTTTCGTCCAAGAGTTAAAACTTTGTCATTGCCGACTGGAGCTTTGGGGGATGGATGATACTGTCACTCAGCTGTGTTATAGAACTGCAGTCAATTCTCAAGATGGAATATATTTCGCAATTCCACACGAGGTAGATAATCCCATGACGATACACCTATTAGGTGGATTTCATTTACCAAAAATAGTGAATGTTAATTTGAAGTCCCTGATGACCTATTTATTTCTTAAAATTCTTAAAATCAGTTACAACCGACATGATCTACAAATAAGTGGGAATATTTAAAGAGGCACACTTACATGCTAAGAGACCTATAGAAAAAAACTAAGCTTTGGTCACCAGTGGCAACTGTCAGTCAATGCATGCTGAAAAGTACACATGATTGGCTGACGAAACTTTATCTAGCAAGATTGGCTATGCCTGTAATGATGTTCTCATCGGTGATCTTTATAGCTGTTGTAGTTACTCTATACGCCAAATCATTAAGTGCTATAATAAAGAACCGTTCTAATATGCAGGTATTTCTTTTAATTTTTAAACGACAAATGTCTATGACAAACTTTGCCAATTTTTTTTTTTTAAAAAAAATAAAGATTGCATAAAACATGGATATCTTATTGCACAGCTCTACAATCTTTCATAAAGGCTCTTGGTTTGAGCATGTTTTCATCTTTGTAATAATGTCTATTTGGAAGACATTTAATGGTTCTGTCGCCATTTAGTTTAAAACATCAGTTGTCCTTGTAGTTGGAATAGCTTTATTCTTTTTTGATCTTACTTCTGGTCACAGAGAGAACACTGTTCAATTGAAGTAAGCTGAGGAGAGTATACTGGAAGATATATGCGAATCCATTCCCACTGCTAACAATTAACTTCACAATCTGATTTGTAATATTATCCATGATAAATTAGTTCATCACTATACTTTCACAAAAGTAATTCTCGACGTATTTGTTATTTTTTTATTTGTACATATAAAAAAAAAATCATGGTGTTACACTAACTTGGGGAGGGGGTATAGAATGGTCCCATTTCTGCCATGCCAGTACTGTCCTCCTCATGTACCAGTTTTAGAATCAAAGGATTCACAAGCTTACTCAGTGTGGGGAAGGGGCAATAAGTGTAGCGCCATTTTGGCATCTCCTGCAGGTGCTCTTCTTTAAGAACTGCAATTGTACTTACAGTCTCCTTTAACAACGCCTATATTATAATGACATAATGATTAGTTTTTTTATCGTATTTGACATTTCTATGACTATAATTACCCTCATATTCCAAAAAAACTGGATACTGCGGGGAAGAAACTCAAGACGATCCTCAAACAATGGACTAATGTCCAGGAACTCTTCTCGCCATAATTCGAAGAACCCTTCCTCGCAAAAGGAAACACTCCACAAATGCAACTTTGTACCTACGGGATGTGAATGTTAGAATTCGCAGTATAAGTATTATCTACTAATATATATTCAAGATAAGCTTGTATAAATACCTGCAGCATGTAAAAAAAATATTTTCAACGTCTTGAAAGTATCAACTGAAGCAAAACGAAATTCATCGGCAATGGTCTTTAAGATGGCCAACGAGCCAAACGTTCCCTTGTGATGGTCAAAGTTGATTTTGACTTTCTCTTTATTTCCAAAGGAGCCAGATACTTCTAAAAACAATACTTCGATCTCTTTCATTTTAAAGAGCTTGATAATCCCATCTGCCTTATATTGGCTCTTATCATCCACTAGTAAGTCCAACTCCTTCAACTGCTTGCTCATCGATTTCAAGACAGGTTCACCTACTTTAAGCTCCGCACCGCAGTGATTCACTGTTACTCCATTAGCGACTGCTTCAAGAAATGGGTATATAAAAAGAGATTTGAATGTAGCTTCTCCATCGTAAATATCTTGAACTGCTGTATAAAACCTTAAACTGAAAAAATGAAATTGTAAATTAATTTAACCAGACTAAAAAATTTATCAGTATATATTGTTATTCTTACCATCCACGAAACATTTCTTGCAAAAATTCACAATCTTCGCTGCTCTCCGGCAAGGTGTTCAATGATTTCTTAAATAAATTTATATCAACCTGTAAATACTATTAGTGTCAGATTGTATTTTAATCTAGTATGTTTAAAATTTTTGATTTTACGCTATCAATCACTTGATCAATGTAGTCAGTGCATTTGGACGGAATGGGAAATTCATTAATCAGATGGGTGTTAAGGTGATCATTATATAGACTTTCATCAAGAAAAGGACGAGATGAAATGCCTTTACCACAACGAATGATATTATGTGCAGCGGGACTAAGAGTTGATAAGGACATTTGTCACAGGATACTTTTTAGATAGAAATATATTAGATATTACCTGTATGGATGAAAGTTATGTTTTTCTTTTTCCAAAAACTTCATCCATTTTTTCCATAAACTTGAATTATCCTTTTTGAAAAATATTAGAGCATGAATTTGCATACTTTTGAAAAAATTCACTTACTTTTGGATTTTGTTCAACATTGTCTGGCTCAACTACACCAGTATTCATACCAGCATTCATAGCAGTTCCCGAATTGATACTATCATTTTCATCAAGTTCATTGCTTACACCTTTTCTTTTACTTGGGCACTAAAATCCATATAATAAAAGCCTCTATCATTCAGTTTTTTTTTTTTATCTGAAGTATATATTATAACTAACCTCCACATTATTGAGCTCCCCATTAGTTATGTTTCCTACGCTGATGCTACCACTGCCTTTAATTATAATCTTTTGGGTATATGAAGCTTTCCTTCTTTTATTTGCCTCCTTCGACAACTTCACCTTCATTTCTGAACTACTTGGCTGTGATATATAAGAAGTGAGAGACCACTTTTTACTACCTTGTGCTTAAATACCAATACTTACAGTGGGTTCAAGTGATAAAGATTTCGCGTGATTGACTACCTCACTTGGTATATTCTTTGATTGCATAATCCAATCGAGATCGTTCTTAAAACTACATTTTATTGTGGCAAACTTTTTATCCTTATTCAAGCTTTGGTGCGTTGATCGATAATAATTGTCAAAACTCCAGTCCTTGATAGGATACTCATTAAAAAACTTTCTGGATCCATTAGCGACGTGCGGAATTTTATAATCTTGCAAGTGCGTTGGTATTGTCATTTAAAACGTGTACATAGCTGATAAAAAGCAATGTCTACGCCTACGTCTTTTTTATTTTTTATTACGTACTTTTTTAAATCACATGATTTTTTAAACAAAATCACACGTCAGCCTTCTTCCCCTCATTTAAATTGATTAAACACTTACCAGACTTCTTGATAACCTTATCTTTAGCCATTATGTTGAAAGTAAAAAAAAAGTATATTCTTGTCACCTACGTACTTTTGTACCTACTTTTATTTTCTACGTCTATTTTTGTTTAAAGGTTTTGAAAAAAATACCTTTTCGAACCTCTTTCATTAATTCCTGCTCTTTTTTATCCGTGTATCTATGTTTTAAGCTATAACGTCGTATGTCTTCCAATAAAGAACAGAGTATCGTTTGCCATATATGGGTTGAATGAAGATATTCTATTCCTTATTGTAGTACAATTTGATAAATTAGATATTGTGAACATATTAATTTTGTAAGAACTATTAATTTCCAATTCTTGTGTTTCAAAAAACAGAAACAAGCCAATTTTCTATGTATATGAAATTTAAAACTTCACCATCACTCCCATGAGCTGGTAAAAGTGTATCATAAGAGAGGTAGTTTCAAGCGAAGTTAAAAGTATTTTTAACTCGAAGTGTCAAAGAGAAAAAATTACAGTTCAAACCAAATAATCAAGCACTTTGCCCAATTTGAAGAAAATTAAGAACAAATCATGGCATAAAAATACAATAGCCTCGGTCTAAACTGATCACTCATATGTTATGTAGGCATCATAGCCCGATTGTTTCGGCCCATTTAGCTTTGAAATCATTGATACAGCAGCAATCTTTAAGTTCAACCAATGATGCATAAGCCAGAAAATCAACCCCTTGAGAGATCATAATTTTTTTGATTATCTACCAATTTTGCAAAGACGTTGATCTCCATCCCGATCATACCGTAGTATATTCAGGAGTCAAAAAACACGAAGGCAGGGTTGTTGATGAAGTAAACATTGGCGCATTCTTAAATGTAAAAGAGTTCCTAAGGGTGGGATGGAAATTTCGAAAAGAACACATTAACTACGAGGAAAGCGCAGTAAACTCAGAGTACGTTATTAAAGGTGATAACACACCCAGAGTTATCTATCGCGTCTATAAATTGGACAGACCTGAACAAGAAAAAGACGTTAAAGGATCAGTATCGGATTTTTGTAATATTATCGACACTTTACATAACAGCAAAAAGGAAAGCATCTATGAAAAATACCTCAAAAAATTCACCAGAAAAACATTTGTGTTTTTCGCATGCCTCGACAATTTCGACACTGACTGTTCTGGCGACTTTTATGTAACCGAAAAGACACTCAATTTTGACGACTTAAACCGGGGCGTTAGTAAATGGAACTGTGTGTATGAAAACAAGCTACGTGTGGATAAGTCAAGTTTCTATTTCAAATTAGAGCAGTCTATTAAGCCTAGACAAGTAATGATTTTTTTTTACATGTATTGTATTAAAAGTTTGATGTGTACAGGTTGTTATCACACTTGGTCTCATCAAGATCTTTTAGACCTTTTGCAACACAGCCAGGCTTACAAAGAGGCAACAACAATACCCCTACCGGACGATGAAGCTTACTGTATGCAAAAAAAATTTAAATGCTGCAAATTATGGACCCAGTTTATAGACAACGAAAACGCCTTTGCCAGAAGGACACCAGGACTTCGTCATTCAATTAGACGACTGTTTTTCTCTTCCTGGTAGTTTTTTTAATATATCTACTATTGTTTCATTGAACTTTTTTTTAAATAAATTAAATTTATTTCTCTCCTCTACGTTTTTTTTAAATAGCATTTACATCAACCCATTGCACTAAATTTACAGCCTATTAAATTTGTTGCATTTTTCTTGGTCGTAGTGTTCCTTATCACATTCGGTAATAGCCTGAATATTTAACAAACAAGCTGATGTTATTAAGGATAACAACACTCTCGTAGACAGAAAAAGGCTTTTGTGATTAACAAACTAACGAACAAATAAAAAAATAAAAAAAAAGACAATCGATTATCAGGCTACTTTAGAAGGTGGAAGGACTTAAATGTTTATCGGTTAACTTCAATTACATACACTGATAAATAGATTTTTTTTTTATTTTTTTTTTGATTATCGACAAAATGAGAACCATTATTGTTTATTAATAGTTCATCTCGACATCCTTATTTGTTGATGACTCTGGTTTTTCTAACTGTGGTGGCAGCTGCGACGATGATTCTGGACTTTTAGTTGCGTTAATAGTGATTGCATTTGAGGGGTAATCCAGCTTGTGCTCAACAGATTCAGTTAAGCGGCTAAAAGCACTTTTATCGCTGGACTTTGTGTAGGAGGTACCAGCTGTATTATGAGCCACAGGTTATGGGAGTTACTTGAATTTTGAACAGATCAATACCCAGAACATTCGGCAACTCAATTGGAATTAGGCCTACCGAATCTCTTGCTCCAAAAAAAGTTAAAATAAAAGGTCGGATGACAGAACTTGCCTCTTCGCCTGTGGTAGAGCTTCCCAAAATTGGTTATGCCGCTAACAAGTTCAAGGTACCTTGTAAAAAAACCAAAACGCAATTTTTGTAATCCCAAAGGCGCCACTATAGAGGCATCGCTCAAGATGACAAGCCAAAAACGCATTTCAACCACAAAAAGATAGTGCACTTGGGTGACCCGTACGTTCTTCGGATAACTAAGCATAAGCGAGTTAAATTATGCTATATTTTTCAAACTTCATACAAGAATTTCCAAAACGTCAATATAACATTTACTCATTTACGTTGTATGTAGAATTTCACTCTTGGTAGGGGTTGACATCAAAAGAACAGTGAAGCAGCTCGGGACCCTGCGAACAGCTTCTATAGTAAGTTCGTGCGTAACTGCGACAGATCTATGGTACTGACTAAAATGGGTAGCCGCTCTGTGAGAGCATACTCACGAATGATTTTATTTGAAAAAGTTAGTACGATGGCCTATTAATTTGATTACATATAAAGCCCTTACACTGAATTGAGTTAATAATACTTATATAATAAGAAGCAGAACAGTAAAGCAACCCGAGCTCCGCGAACGCCTTTAATGAGGCAGCACAGCCAAAACTAAGCTGCTTCAGAAAAGTCAACTCTTTTATTTCCATGCAAGTTGCGTCGAGAATTGGGACTCCCCCAAGCCCACGGAGACGTTCATCACCAAGATAAGTCAAAATGATATCCTAAGTCCTAAACCCATTAAGCCTATCGGTCACGAGAAGGTTAGTCCCCGCGTGGTAATGTCTTCATTGTTTGCCCTTCTTCCGCATCGCCATGTAGATCTCGATGAACACCTCTAATGTTAAGCGGCTTAGCCAGAGGCCAGCTTTTTAACAGGAGTCAACTCTATATCCTTTGGACTTGTAGTTGCGTCGAGAATTAGGATTCCCCCAAGCCCACGGAGATCTTTACACAAAAAAGACAAGCACATACGATATACCAATTCCCAAACCCGTAAGGCCGGCCGGTCGCGAAGATGTTACTCTCCGTGTAATTGTGTTTGGTCCATGGCGATGAAGAGTGGTGAGAAAAAACGAATTTTTCACCAGGTATTTATGACGTAAATTTTGCGCACGCTCCAAAAACACATTCTAAAATCTAATTGGTGACGTACACTTTCGATTCCGATTTACTTATATACCCGAATTTTTGAGCGGTTTTTAAAAGTATAGGACTGCTTTACTTTTGATTTTTAGACAGAGCGTTTATTATTAACTTTTTTTTTTGTTATCTTTGTATAGTAAAATTAGAATTGGAAGGAATGTTTGTAGAATTTATACGAGAGAGAAACCAGTGATTAAAGCCGTTAATTCTTCGAGCTCAGTTTCGGTCAAAGTATATTGCTGGCGTTTAAGTTTATGAATGTTAGAAAGTAGAGTGTCAAAATCTATTGAAGAATTGCTTGGAGCGGTGAGAGGAGCTTGTTCAGTTGGAGTAAGAAGAGCTGAGCTATCAGGCGAGCTTTGGGGAATGGTTGAGAAAGTGAGATTGAAAGAAACTATTTAATTTAAGGTTGGTAAAGAAATGAAGCCGTAAAGAATTCAATAATATTTATCTTTACCTTCAAATACAGACAACCAAGACATATCACACTTCAACAAATACATGTGTTTGCATGCGATATTGTTAAGGCGGAAGTCAGGGCAGCTGCAAGTGATCATTTGTAGATCGTCCACCACAACATCATAACTTACACAAGAAGTTGAGAAAGAATAAATAACATAACCACTTCTACCAGCAGAATCAGTTCTCGCAGTTTCGATGCAATACAGTGTTCTTTACTACATTTCAAGAGTATTTACTTTGGCTTAAGATATCGGGTTCCTTTTTTTTTCAATATAGAATATCTCTTTATATATCCATGAAAATAAGACACTTCAAAAATAAAAAAACAAGAGGGGAACAGGCTACAGATTTTTGATGGGGAAAGCAACCATGGAGCTTCTAAACCGATTTTTGAAGCTGATGACTACATTTATTCTCGCGTTAGAACAAACGCCATCTAATTTTTAGGTCTTTTGGTTGAGCCTTAGTCCCTAAATAATGAGGACTTATTGTGGATTATGACCGTGTAACCTAATTCGACTACGGTAAATATGGCTAAATACCACAAACATGTTGAAATGTTGTCTTTTTTTTATTAATATAATCCATATGTAGTTCATTGATATGTACATATTATAGATGGATAAAAGTATTTATACGTATTGTAAACAAGATTTTCTTATTGGAGCACATGTCAGATTTATACATACTAATGATCTTCTTCTACCGTCACCAGATGCTATACCTTATGTCGATACAACGGTTGCATTATTATTGGATAATAAATGCTATATAGTACGTATTTATTCAGAAATATATTTGATTCGAGTATATAAGTATATGTGTATGTACAAGGAATAGTGCCTACGTAATTATAATTTATTGGTCATCTTGTCTTGTTCTTGTCAACTGTGGCTGCCTGGAATTTAAATCAAAATCTGATCTTATGTATCTCGTCAATACCGTTCTGATATTGCAGGAAGCATTTATGTCTCTGTTCCATATCTGTAGGAAACGTATTAATCGAATGTCGTTGCGGATAAAAATTTGAACAAAAAGACTTACACAGGGCGACCCTTCTCGTTGGCAATTTTGACACAATTTCAGAGGGTAAACATTTTGGAAGGCTCCTATAATAAATATAAACAAATTTTCAGTATCAGTCACCATGCAATAAGCGCAAGATTTCCTACTTTCTTCTCGTTCATAACAATCCGTGGTGTTCCATAAAATGTTGTCTTCATCGTCAACACATTTGAGATGCTTTCTTCTTTCATCACGGTACTTGTAATTGATTTTTCTAAATAACGTGAGAGCATCACGCATGTTTAGTTATTATATATTATTGCCTTGCATGATGTTACAGGTACCTATGTTTGCATTCAAGTCTTGGTTGTTGCATGTACGAAATTTCAGAATAATTTATATTTCTTGTTTGTTGAAGACAGTGACAGCATTTCTGGGATGTATTGTACTCATCAACTGGTATAACAAGAGCTCTTTGCGCGATTGCTCTTTGAATTTTCTATGAAAGTATTAATATTTAATGAGTATACAGACCCCTCCTCTCCCCCCAATTATATCAAAATAGACATCATTATACACACCTTTACTGGTATAGGGGTATGATTCTTAAAGGTCCCACTTAGGGAAGCGTCACCATACGCTACAACGGTTCGGTGCTGATCGTATGGGTTATTTCGGTCCCGCAAATGTTGTTCATTTGTTCCTTTAAATATTCTTCTCTTCTTCTTTCTAGAGCGAGAACTAGAATCCATGGAAAGCTTGTATGGTTCATTCACGTTTGTGTACCCCAGAACCACTGAAGCAGCATGACTGTTAGCCATTTGACGGTTTGAAAACATATACCCCTTTATTTCTCGATGCCTGTACGACTTCATGAATTCATGAATTCTATTTTTGCAGTTACACAATCAGTGATCAAGGTATTGATTTATGACTGTATTTGTTTTACCTTTGGTTTTCAAGAGACCGAGAATTAAAATACGTTTCAAATCCTCCAACGGTGCACACATCTCTTGTTTGAAGCCTTGTATAACTATCTTGAATGTTTGTGGTTGCGCGGCTTCGAAGTTCGTATCTTCTTTGCCATTCCATGCCGGAGCGGTCCCTGTTGTCATTAAAATAAAACATCACTGGATGAATCATATGCTTTAGTTCATGCTCTATACTTACTTGTAAGATAGGTTGCTTATTTTGAATGAATGTTGTTTAATGAGCTGCTTATTTTGTAAAAGCTCTTCTTCGCAATCAACCGCACATATGATATCACGAACACCTATAAAAATAATCACGTATATAAATTCGTTAAAATATTACCATATCGGGATAGACATTTTACATTGCAGATATACCTGGATCAATTCCAATGATGCGATCTTCCATTGTGATACCTGTGGGATTTTTGGATAACGGGTACAGGCCTTTGTCTTTTCCTGCTAGGTTCATGTTTCTTTTTTGGAAATTGACACTTTGTTTGTCCGTTGGAACCCAGTCTGTTTTGATTTTTTCGAAAAGCACGGAAACCATATGTCCATCCGTATTTATACTGAAAGCAAACCTCGTTTGGGCAGGATTGTCCACCTCAAGTGTAGTAGAATCACTATGCCCCAAGACTCTTTGTCTTTGAACTTTACTTAAATCGAACATATTTTCCCACAGTCCTTCACGGAAATGAAAATCACGATAATATTCAATAAATTGATGCTTGAAAATAAGATGATCGTTGAAAATCAACGCAGGAGGTATAAAATAATTTGTTCCATCTTCGTCTTCATTTTGTTGATTTTTATCAAATGCGACTTCAAATAGTCCGTACATAACCTGGGGGCCGGTGTAGCGTGTATGCACGATAGAATCGGACGCGGCAGGAAGAAGACTCCACGTTTTGGGCATCCAATTCTCATCACTGAGACACTTCTGCAAGAGACGGAAGCTAAATCTTAAATATGAATAAGGCGTCTGTATGACTTTTTTGTAGTCATTAATATCGTCGTAATTTTGCCCTGCGAATTCATCCTCGTAAATTATCAAAATTGCATTGTACAGTTCTTCAAATCCAGGTATGATAGTAGTAATGTTCACATTATCAAAAGACCGATGCTGGACAACTCCCGTAGCGGCTATTTTAGCTATAACGTATAGGTTCATTAATGAATAACAAGAATACATAAAACTTTTTATATAAATATTAGAAACTACTTACCTATCGTCTTCACTGCAACTCTTTGGTTAACGCGAGCTTGATGATGATTTAGAAAGGCCGCAAAAACACGAATTATCCACAATTTAAAATTCAGCAAATGCATCCCAACATCTACATTTTCGAAAGTAATGAGTCTTAGCTTTCCAAAGTTTAGGTACACATACTTACTTAGGACAGTGGTTTCTGTAAATGTTCTTGAAAGGCCATATTGAACATTATCTAGTTCTGGAAGCTCGTTTAGATTCTCATTTGCATCATCTTGTCTCTGTTGGATTTGGTTAAATCTTTCGACGTTATCTAGAATGCACTGTTCGTAGTTCTATGAAAAAAAATTTGAATTTTCTTGAACTATGTAGTCTTATCAATTTTTACAAAGAGTTGTACTTACCACCCTTGCGCTTAAGTTTTGAGGATCTCGACAAACTCTTATGAACAAATGAGACCAAAAAGTTTCCGATGTAATCTGAGGAGCATTTGTGCTGAAAGTTAGTAATTGAAGACTTCTGTTGAGAAGCTCGCGTACGTTTTTGAATTGACGATCAAATGATCTAGTAATATCCGCACAGGTTTGAATCATACGCGACATCATATCCATTATTAGCCAAGCCTGGACATTATCTTCTTGAATAACTGCAGCATTTTCTGCGATGTAGGCTTCGTGTATTCGATTCGTCGCTCCTATTGTGCGCTCAAGCAATGTACGTGACTGTAAAAGCTCTTGGTTGTTGGGTTCAAATGTTAACGCTTCATTTGATCTTCGTTCCAAAGAGTGTAACGATTGACTTGTATTTCTGTGTTCGACTATTGTATCGATGGTAAGTCTTGCAACATGCTCAAATTGTGGAAGCAAAAGATTTAATCTTTGCGTCAGATTTGGGAGATACATTTCGTAGACACCCTCAAATGTGCCTACAGTTGTACTGGTGCGTACAACAGCGTCATCAATACGATTTAATTCTTGCTTTAATATGAGTATAATCTGTAAAAGATTTGTATTCGCTGTGTCAATGGTGATATCAATTTCCAGTACTTCATTAACAATGGAATTTATGTTGTCCAGCTGAAGAGTTTGATTTTGAAGTGACGCAGCCTCTCTCATAAAGATTTGTCTTGCAATTTCATCCATTTGTTGAGTATTTTCAGTAGGAAAAACGGCAAGAAGATCGCGAAGTCCATTAGAAAGATTACCCAGATGTAAGTTGTACACAATCATAGCAGTTGATATTTCTCTCAATCTTACAGAGCTGTTCATGGTAGATTCTTGCATACGTAATTGCTCATTTGTGAGATAATTCAAGCACAAAAATAACGCAAAATCAAAGGAGTCCTTACGGATTTGAGAATGCTTTTCAGCAATTTCACGAAAGAGTTGCTACACATATATGATTAATTAAATAAGAACCAGACACAATTTCTATTAATCCCAAGCTCAATATATACCTTGTAACTTCTAAAGTTATTCCTCAATAATGTAGAAATTTTACATTTTCTAC
The DNA here is from genome assembly GCF_025094135.1 of Mucor mucedo. NCBI lineage: Eukaryota > Fungi > Mucoromycota > Mucoromycetes > Mucorales > Mucoraceae > Mucor > Mucor mucedo. The sequence goes on along the minus strand of NW_026252341.1, from coordinate 128,202 downwards.
TAAAATAACCATGTTGAGGATTTCCGTTTGTAGGGACAGTCTCACCACCAGGTGGAGGAGGCGGAGGAGGATCCAAAGTGTCAGTAGACATGGTATTAGTACGTTTCTGCTTTTTAAATCGGGAGCCTTCAAGAATAATTCAATCGAGAATATGATTTAGACTTAAGTCAATAAAAGTAGATTGTGTATTTTATGAAGTTGCATACCTGACATTTGACCAGAATAGAAAAAGTTTCGTAAAGAAGATAAAGAAACTGACAACAGTATTATTATTTTTCAAGTTATAAAGGGGTTTTTTCGACTTTTGTTGAAAAGAGTTTAAAGGGGAAGGAGTGATGGTAGAATTGTCATAACAAGTTGCATACCTGACATTTGACCAGAATAGAAAAAGTTTCGTAAAGAAGATAAAGAAAATGACAACAGTATTATTATTTTTTAACTTATAAAAGGGCTTTTTCGACTTTTTCTTTCTTTATTCCTTTGTTCACCAAAAGAAAGGAAAAAAAAAGACGGAAGTATCGTAAAAATAAGCAAGTATAAATGATACTTAATCTATTTTATTTAATTTTGTAGACAAAGGATCTATTCAAATATCAAAATGTGGTTGTTTACTTTTAAGCTGATCGTGCTGACCTTTGGTTATCTTTTCCTTTTGTACTGCCCAATTTTTTCCTCATGAAAGGTTTTTTTTAATGGAGGCAAAAGGTTTTTACTGATGCCGGGGTTGGTACCAATACAAGATTTATCTATCGGAGGAAGAAGGCAGTCTAGAATTTGGTTTCCGTTACAAACAGTGTCTTACACTGCCACAGGTATGATAATTTTTATATATTTTCTATGCAAAAAGTCAGTCTTACAATTTATTTTATCATTTTAAAGCATTACTTCATGATGTATAGCCTATTGGAGCTGTTCCCCCAGTGTCCAGTGGGTGTTATCTGATTAATTGGTAAGTGATATAACTTTTTTCTCTATCACATCTGTTTATGTTCATACTAACGCGAAATTTGTATTACAGCTAGCTCAAGACGATGCAAATTACAAGGAAACTTAGAAATGTTTCTATAGCCGCGGTTTCAACACTGTTCGGTCTTTTGTATCTTTACCAAGTAAGGTCATTTCGCATGTAAAAGCCAAAGGAAAACTCTGACGTCATTCTTTTTTTATTCGGGTTTATAAGGAGATGCTTTCGGACGCTTTCGATTTAATTATATACCCGAATTTTTAAGACCTCTTTGCTTTTGATTTATAGGGACACGCGTTTATTATTAAAGTTTTTATTATTAACATTTAGTAAATTTTTCTTAACCTCCTTGCTTGCAAAATCGTCTTTTATGGATTTTGGTATTTCCTCCGGAAAGTACTAGTCCTCTTTTACCGTCTATGTCCAGTAAATTTTGTAGAAAAATAAAAAGCTGAAATAAAGCCACAAACTTTTCCACTATCCAGGTAGTTTAGTTTGACAGGAAAATTATAAAATGCCATTTTTGATCAAACCGTTTCGAGAAAAGTGGTTCTCCTTTTCTTAAAAAATATTAGAACAATGAATTTGCAATCTTTTGAAAAAAATTAACTAACTTTAGTATTTGTCTGTCTCAACTACGCTAGCATTCATATCAGTTCCAGAATTTGAACTATTATTTTCACCAAATTCATTGCCTACAACTTTTCTTTTACTTGAACACTAAAATCTATACAATAAAAGCCGTTTTTTTTTTAAAAAAAAAAAACATTTAGTCAGTTGTTCTTAACCTCCTTGCTTGCAAAATCGTCTTTTATGGATTTTGGCACTTCCTCCGGAAAGTACTAGTCCTTTTTTAGGCTTTGTATACCTTCTATCTATGTCCAGTAAATTTTGTAGAAAAATAAAAAGCTGAAATAAAGCCCCAGTTTTTTACAGGATTCACCTGTAACTAAAACTACGGCCTGTTCAGAACATAATACGCGATGACACTTGTTCTGGACGGTGTTGTCGTTGTGGGTATCGCCGGGCTTGACTAATTGTCGGATTTTCCCTGTCCAAGCTCTTGCCACATGAAACAAACACCATTATACACTTGCCAAAGGATATACTTATTGGATCGTACCCAACTCGGTACTACTGACAACAAGGGTGATCTTTTCGATGTTCAAGATCCCAACAGTATTCCTCAAGAGCCCTAAGAAGTTGGCCAATGGACCCATTGATCGATCGATTGGGAAAAGGAAAGCAACCGGACAACCAGTGCAGGTTAAGATATGGCGCGTGACAAATGTGTACAGGATTCCATGAGGGAAAAACTGGTAGTAATATGAGTAGCGCCAATACATACACTACGAGCTTGCAGTAATCATTGGGGGACTACCTTCAGAGTGACTGGGTATTTGATCTTCTTGCTTCTCTTATGCAAACCGCGTTCCCAGTCAGAATCACCACCTCGGACAACACCAGCATGTTCTCTTTTGGAGCTTGAACGATCGCATACATAGTATTCTCTAAAGACATAGAGATTGGCTGTCTTTGTCTACCATTTAAGTTTCCAGAAGGGACTTCATGTTTCTTGAAATTCCATTATTTCACACCATGTTTGGAAACAGATTTATGAATCACAGTTTTGTAGGTCTCGATAGTAATTATTACAGTAATAGAGGGATAGGACAATAAGGTTGGAATTTCATTGACCTTTTATACAAATAATAGGAATGATAAGTTGAAAAAGGAGAAACCAGTTAGACTTGCAGGAAACAAGATAAATTCTTTTATTGAGTTTTAAATCATGCAATAAAAAAATATAACTTTCAAATATCCATTATGTTGTCAATCAAAACTTTGGTTTTAAAAGTAAATAACATCAAGGGCTTACTTCGTACCAAGTTGAATTATCGATGCCATACAGTGTCCATTATTATATTTTAAAGAGCATTTGCTTCGGCTTAAGATATCGGGATTCCTTTTTTTTTTATCAATATAGAATATCTCTTTTTTGATTTATTGGTGTTTGTAGTTAGAATGCTGCGGTATAAATTCATAAAAATAAGACACTTCAAAAAAGAAAATCAAGAAGTGAACAGGCTGCAGATTTTTGATAGCCAAAGCAACCATGGAACTTCTGAACCGGTTTTTGAGGCTAATGATTACATTTATTCTCGTGTTAGATTAAACGTCATCTAATTTTTAGGTCTTTTGGATGAGCCTTTTATCTCCAATTAAACCTAAATATTTAATCATTATGTTATATTAGAGAGAGGGACGAAGATATGCGTAATCTTTTTGCCAATTTTAGTTAGCTAGTTCTCCGACAACTGTTTTCAAATCAAAGTGACAAAACTCATGAAAAAAAAAACACCAAATTCCATACGCTCTGGCCGTTCTTCAATTTCAAATACCTGTTTAAAAGTTGATGGATCAGAAAGAGACTTACAAGAAGAGCAAAGGGGATGGTGATTCTGATTGTCAAGTACTACCAAAAAAAAAAAAAAAAAAAAAAAAAAAAATTAGAATATGGTTGCTGGGAGCACCTATCCATGATATAAAGTTGAACACTTGACACGTTTTTTTTTTTTTGCGTTCAAGTTCATGGTAAGGGCTTTATGTCACACAAGAGGGCGGCCTTTTTTTTTTGTGGAATACTGAATTCATAGTGATTATTCTATGGTGGATTACACTCATGTGTTGAGAGTGATAAATTCCGTTCAACTGTTAAGCCAGTGTATTTTTGGTGAAGGTGGTGGTGGAGGAAGGGTTTTTTTTAGCGGTTAAAGCAAAAAAAGCTCATTAGTGGCTTATTGCGCCCCCCATTAGTATATATATATTTATCTTTTACCGAAAATCACACACCGCGCGGCACCACGTAATAGCAATGTCGATGAACTTTATCTGTCTTTATATGTTTTAAAAGGATTGAAAGTTAATAAGTCTCAAGTATTCTATAAAATAAATAATCAAATGATAAATGTAAGAAGGGGTATCTACCCTCCTTCTTTTTTTTATAAATGAAAAGAAACAGTTGACCCCAAAAAACCTCCCTTTTTTTTTTGTTTGTAGAGAAGAAAGGAAGTTGCTAGAAGGCGGTTGGATTGTAATAGATAGTTCAGACAGCCGTGGGGGTTTATCTTTGAGAGTCACTACTTAATATATAGATTATGAACGCATGTATATTTACAGATCACGTCATTGTTTAGTGTACACATGTTTACTGTTTTGCTTTGATTTACCTTGAAGGAGTCTATAATGTAATCAAATGCTACCAAAAAAAGAAGCGAGGGTTTCATCACCAGCATGATGATGAATAGTGTCATTTTTTATTTTAAAAGCAGTTCAACATGGGAATAATCAAGAGACAAAAAAAAAAGAGAGAGAGGGTACTCCTTTTTTTTTATATCTAACCTCAAGATGAACCAAAGAAGGACCCTGTCATGGATTTTCATTGTGGGTTTAAAAGTGTTGCACAAGCAAAGGCACTTTTTTTTTTTTTGTAACGGAGTCTTTTTTTTAAAGGTCCCCCTCCCCTCCTCTTAGGAAAACAAAAAAGATAACAATGACAGAATTTATAGGCAATTGCATGAAACAAATGAGATTGTGTGTGTGTGTGTGTGTATCAAGTAATACAATTTCGGCTGAGACTCACTTCCTGATTAAATTTTGACGGGGGGGGGGAGGAAGGAGGAGGAAGAGGGACAGCTGATGTGATGGAATTATCAAAATGTGATCCATTTTCCGATACTACTGAAGGAAAAAAAAGAAGGGTGATGAATTAGTCATGGGATAAGTCTTCATCCGATAATGTAGTTATAAAAAGAAAGACATCATTTGAGAGAGGATGACACACCCAAAACTTACTACTGCTGTTGCTGCTGCTGCTGCGGGGCAAAATAACCCCCCCCCCGTCTTTTTTATTATTATTATTATTATTGCAGATCATTGTCAATGCAAATAAAAAAAAATAGTTTTTTTTTCTGGAGCCAAAGATGAAATGCCTTTCTATGTTTGAATATCAATGGGGATTCATCCATCCATTAAGAAGACCTTATCGGTGTTTTAAAACTTTTTTTTTTTTTTTTAATTACACTTTTTGGTTTTTTTTTTTTTTGAAAAAGGGGTCTGTTTTAAGAAAAGGGCCTGTGACAAAAAAAAAAAAATTGTGTTCCGACATTTTAAGTTAGAATGTTGTTGTGTGTGTGTGTGTGTGTGTGTGTGTGTTTATGTGTGTGTGTGGCTAACTCGTCCCCCCTCTCTCTCTCTCTCTCTTTTTTTTCTCTTGTCTTGGTACAAAATCTTTTTTTTTTCTTTTTTCTTTTTTCTTTTTTTCTTTTTTTTTCTTTTTTTTCTTTTTTCTCTCTCTCTCTCTCTTTTTTATTATTATTATTATTATTAAAATGACTTTATCAATTACACGCAGTAGCCGTTCTTCTGTAAAGAAGACAGTTGTACCTACAATGGATTTAAACAAGGTGAAAACCTCAGCAGGCACAATAAAAAAGAAACAACGTAGTTTAAAGGATGTAGATCCTATAAATCAACAACAGTATGTCTCTTTTTTTTATTTTTTCTTATTTGGGTGGTCCTCCCCCCCCCCTACTTCCCACATCCTATTATTTTTAATATATTATATGTTTTTTTTAGGCCGCAAATGGAAAAGAATAATGAATCATTGACCACTAAAATAGATGCATCTGAACATCCAGAATATATCCGTTTAATGTCTCAACTTGATCAATCAAAAAACGAACGTTTACAAAAGGTAGAGAATTGGAGAAGATACGAACGTAAATCCATTCATGATTGGTTCGCAGCTCAAAAGAAACAAGCTTGGGATGACTTCTATGTAAGTGTGTTACGTAGTACTTTTTTATTCTTATTTTCCTCACCCTTTTTTTTTTTTTTTTTTTTTTAGTTTGCCAAACGAAAAGTTCGCTCAGACCTAGTACAAGAAGTACAGCATAAAATAAACAGACTTAAAGGGGAATTGATCGCACTGAATAAACAATGTAAAACTGAGACAGAATCCAACCTCATATATATAATTTTAATAATAGTGTGTATATAGCTCAAGCAGAACAACAAGAATGTGATTATGAAGACTGGGTACCACCAGAGAGACTCTATGCAATTGATATCCTTTTTTTTTTATTACTGCTACTAAATATTAACATGCACCCGGGGAGACTATTATATATATATTGTTCCTTAACACACGAATCTACGATCGTTTGTAGGAGGGGCATCGAATGAAGAAATTGACCGTGATTTAGTTTATGCAAGGCAACCCTACAATGGCAACAATACACCTAACCTTGTCTATTCTGACTATGAGTCGAGAAGTACGACAGATGATTATCCTGACGTTGTTTCCCCTTCGGGCAGAACAGAGATCGCCTCAACCTCCACAACTACCATGAATGACCATTTCTCATATCAACAGACGGGTTTTGAACAAGAAGAGCAGACCAATTACCCCCCTTTTGAGTTTGAGGAAATGCCGCAGGACGGAAGATGTGATTGGTGGCCTTATCGTTCCACCACTACAGCGTAGCTCTTTCTCCTTTTTTTTTTTCACCCATCTTTTTATGACTTTCTTTTACTCTCATTGATTATTACGCACACCCATTTCTATCCTTTTTTTTTTTTTACTCTCTCTCTCTTTCTCTCTTTTTTTAATACAGTATAACGCCCTTAATACAGCCTTTCTCTCTCTCTCTCTCTTTTTTTTTTTTTTTTTTTTATAGATTGACCAACTCCTTATTATTATTAAAAACACGTTCCTTTTAAATATTTGGTTTTTAGCGAAACATGTCAGATTGTCAAGTGCATAAATAAATAACAGAAAGTAAAGAAAAAAAAAAAAAAAAGAGAAAATTTATCCAGACTTGGGAGTTTTTATACGGGGGGGTTTTATCGGTTGAAGTGCATCTAGTACAGTAGCTGGGATAATGAGAAAGAGAGAGATCCGGGTCCCCCCCCCCCCTCCCCCTTCCCTTTTTTTTTTTCGCTGAGCTGGGAAGTAAAGGAGAATTTATCTTTTTAGGGATAAAACGTCAAAACAGAATTGATTTTTCTCCGTTTGGAAATAAATTTTTTTTATTTCATCCCATCCGCACGGGACGGGCAATTTTTTCCCCCCCTCAATCAATCAAAAAAAGAGAGGGCACACTCGGTATAAAAAGGGGTCCCAAACTTTGATAATATGAAACTTTGGTCCTCTTTTTTTCTTTCCTTACTAAATACAGCAAAACATGACAATCAAATCGGATGACTCAAATTAAACGTCATTATCATCAATGAAAAAAAAAAATAACCTTTTTTTTTTGGTCATGTATCACCATGAAAGAGGTTGGAGGCAATTTAGAAAAAAGATAATGATGCTATCAATTAAAAAAAAGATAAGCTATCTTTTATTGTAAATAGAATTGTGAATTGTATCCCAAAGACCCAAGTTCAATCACTATTTACAATATGTCAGGCACATTTTATTTTGACATGTATGACAGCCAACTTCTTTGACTTCTTAGTAACATCTTCATGTGATCTCTTAAGGTGTAATCGGTTGCATGTGTGTGTAGCTATTTAATAAAAGACCATTTTCGCTTTTGAGTGTGAGTGCATTCAAACCTACTTGCAAACGAGTAGCATTTAACAATGACTTGTACATCAAAATGAAAAAAAAAAAAGTGATAGGTATACCGCTTGCCGTAACGACCGGGTAAAAATAAATAAAAGGGAATGATTGGAAACGTTTCCCATATCCCCCTTCTCCCCCCCCCCCACCCCCAGGGCAGGGTTTCTCGGGCAATTAATAAAATGACAATAGAGAGATTTTTAAGCTCTGCCCTACATCACCCATAAAAAAAAAAAAAGAAGGGGTCACCCGCGCACCCAGACAGGGTCATGTTTCCCGTACACTTTTATGAGCACATGTTATTGTTTAGATAAGCTAACTAGCTCCCATGGGAGATTTTATAGTTTTGAGCTAAGGGGGATATTTTTCATTTTTTTTTTTTATTGCGTACTTTGAAAGATCCCAGAAAACCCCACATTTTATAAAGCTGGGTTTTGAATCCTTTAAAAAAAAAAAGTTGTTCAACAAATGATGTCATGCTGGGAGAGGGGGGGACATTGGCACGTAAGGATGGCCTCATTTTTAAATAAGTTGTATATCGAGTCTTTTTATAAAAAAGTACTTGGATAAAAAAAAGAAAAGAAAGAGACCGATCACTCTGAAACGCTTTGATTTTTGGCAGTGTCTGGATTAGCCAATGAGAGGCTGGTACCCCGCCGTTGACCGTTGACTACGCACTAGCATTGTTTGCCCCTAATAATATTTATGCAATCCATATTTGACAAAAGGAAGGAAGAGCAATTACGTTGCGCTATCGATTGTATCCTATCTGGGGTATGGGATATTGTCATGATACCACTTTTTTCAGTTTCTTTCCCAAATCCAATTTTGTCATTGACAGTGACATAATGATTTCAAAAAAATAATAAAAAAAAAGAATTGGTGGAACAGACACTCTTTTTTTTTTTTTCTTTAGAGTTAATTTACACTCAGATCTGGTTTTCCTTTTTTCAATACGAATTAAAAAAAAAAACTCATGTTGCCTAAAATAATAATTGTGCTTTTGTTGTTGTGAGAGATTGTGTATCTATTACATAGGAAATGTAACGTGTCAAAAAAAAAAAAAAAGGGAATACATCATTTGAGTGACAAACATCACGATTAATGTGAGACAAAGTTAAAAGAAGAAAAACGCGGGGAAAAAGGGAGGGGGAAGAAAAAGAAAAAAAAATGCGGGGAGGAAATAAAAAAAAAAAAAAAAAAAAAAGAAAAATTACCATCATTTTGTGTTTCCGTTCAAAACTCCTACCCCGTAAGTCTTCTTTCACTTTGGCATGTGGGTTTTTAATGGGCCCTAGTAGAAGCCAAAAAGGGTATGAATTGAATGGATATGAAAATCACTCTTTTTAAAAGAGGTCATGTGTTGTATGTACTCTAATGCATAATAGGATTACAGAAATCTCTTTTTTTAAAAAAACAATCTAAACTCTAAAAAAGACGCACCCGTAATTTCCAAGATTTCATTACTGTTGGTAAAAAAATCAAGGGGATTTTTTTTATACATTTATGGTAAGTCTCTCCGGAGTAATCTGATAGGATGTGTGAGAAATTGTTAAAAAATAAAAAAAAAAGTATAAATACCGATGCTAGGGGATCACTTCGTTTTTACTTATTATCTTTCTCTATTTATTTCTTCTTTTTTTTTTATATATACATAACAACAACAAAAGATCATGGAGAAAACAGAAAACCATCGTGATGAGTTTGATAACTCGAGCTTAAATCATCACATTGAAAAGGAAGAAAGAGTGGTTGTCCCACCCGGAAATGGTTTATCGGGTTTCGTGAAAAATCCTTATGTCTTTCTTACCGCTGTCTTTGCCTCCATTGGTGGTATCCTCTTTGGTTGTACGTATACATGATAGATCTGCACCTTTCTTCTTAGAAATTAAGTTTTTTTTGTCCTTTTTTTATTTTATAGATGATCAGGGTGTTATCTCGGGTGTCCAAGAAATGGCTGATTTCAAGGAACGTTTCCCAATGACTTCGACACAAACTGGTTTTATGGTGTCTATTCTTGAGTTGGGTGCTTGGGCTGGTGCTTGGATCATTGGTTACTTCGCTGATCGTATCGGTCGTAAAAACTCTATTGTTCTCTCCAATGTTATCTTCTTGTTAGGCAGTGCCATTCAAGGTGGTGCTCAAAACATTGGCATGTTATTAGGTGGTCGATTTGTCACTGGTATGGCTGTCGGTGCCCTCAGTTTGCTTGTGTAAGTTTTGTTTATATATATATATATATATATATATATATATTTACACTTTAACTAACTGGTACTTATAAAAAAAATAGCCCTCTCTATCAATCTGAAATTGCTCCCCCAGAGATTCGTGGTTCTCTCATTTCTTTGCAGCAATTGGCTATTTGCTTTGGTATCTTGATTTCTTTCTGGATCGATTACGGATTAACCAATATCGGTGGTCAAGCAGCATGGCGTATTCCTCTCTGCCTTCAAATTGTATTCTCTCTTGTGCTTGGTATCGGTATCATCTTCTTCCCTTATTCTCCTCGTTGGCTCATGAGTAAAGGAAGAGAAGAAGAAGCTCTCAAGGTTCTCTCCAAATTACGTCGTCTCCCTCAAGACCATCCTACTGTCCAAGCTGAATACAAAGATATCAAAGTCACTGTTGAATTTGACCGTCATATTGAACGTCAACAATACCCTCAACACGTCGACAATGGTAGCAAGGGTCGTATGATGATTGGTGCTTTAGGCTATCGTGATCTCTTCAAGAAGGGTTCCTTCAACCGTGTCTTTGTCGGTAGTATGCTCATGTTCTTTCAACAATTCACGGGTATGAATGCTTTGGTTTACTATGCTCCCAAGATTTTCAAATCGATTGGTTTGACCGGTGATTCTGTCTCACTTTTAGCCACAGGTGTGGTGGGTATCATTAATTTTGTGGGTACCATTCCTACTGTTATCTTATTGGATGTGCTCGGTCGTAAGACTGCCTTGATGGTGGCCTCCCTTGTGATGGGTGTCTGTATGCTGGTGGTTGCTATCATTACTGCCTTATGTCAACATGACTGGCCTAGTCACTCTGCTGAAGGTTGGGTCTCTGTTGCGTTTATCTACATCTTTATCTGTGGTTTTGCGGTTGCTTGGGGTCCTATTCCTTGGGTTGTCTGTGCTGAAATCTTCCCCTTGAGAAGTCGTGCCAAGGGTATGAGTGTCACTACCTCTTCTAACTGGATGAACAACTTTATCATTGGTTTAATCGTACCTGTCATGTTGGAGAATATCACCTATGGTACCTATATCTTTTTCGCTTGTTTCCTCTTCCTTTCGTTTGGCTTTGTTTGGTATTTTGTGCCAGAGACCAAGGGTAGAACCTTGGAAGAAATGGATGAAATCTTTGGTGGCCAATCTGCTGTTCATGATGCTCAAATCATGAATGAAGTACAGAATCGTATCAATGCCAATGATGCTAAGCGTGAAGTCGCTTAAACCCCCCCAAAAAAAAATACTCACTTATAAATATACACATATATAAATAATAATAACCCCCCCCCCCTTTTTTTTTCACACACACTTGTAATTTTAAAAAAATAAAAAATAAAAAGTATTAAAAAAAATTAAAAAAAAAGCACACATGTATATATAAAGAGTAAAAAAAAAAAATAATAGTATTATGAAATAAAAAAAAGAAGAGGGAATGTGTAAAGTTATATAATAGTTATTTTTTAAAAGTCAGGAAAGAGATTTCTAAAGGGATCTGTAGCTGTTTCATTGCCATATTGTTCATCTGTTTCAGGATATCTGTCAAAATGACTTGCGTCCCCTTCACCACGAATACTAGGAACATAAGGGGGTCTAATTTGACGAGCCAAGACGCGATTGAAATCCACACCTTGAAACCAGGCATGTCGTTTAATGTCCTCACTTCCATCTTTTAAATTACCATAACGTTTTGTTAAATCAGCTGTCAATAAACGTTTCAACAGGTCCTTGGAATGAACAATAAAATAATTGGGGTATTTGACTCGGCCTGCCAAAATCTTTTCGTAGAGCTTTAAATGATCATCGTCATAAAATGGAGGAAATCTGTTCTTTTTCATTACTCGGTTAAAAAAAAGTTTTGTTCGCAGCATAAAAAACATTCTAAAAACAACTTACCCTGCCAACATTTCAAAGACCAAGACACCTAAACTCCACCAATCTACTGCTCTACCGTACCCCTTTGACTGGATGATCTCGGGAGCTATTTTAGAGAGAGAGAAAAGGAAAAGAAAAAGGGTTGGTACATATGCATTACATGACATATAAAAAGAGAGAGAAAGAGAGAATAGGGTTTACCTAGGTAATCAGGGGTTCCACATAATGTCCAGGTAATGTCAGGAACATGCTTTGCGAAACCAAAGTCTGTGATTTTGATATGCCCTTGGCTATCCAGTAACAAATTCTCGGGCTTCAAGTCACGATAAATGACATTTTTAGAGTGCATGTATTCAATGGCTAAAATAACTTCAGCAGCATAAAACTTTGCTACGTGATCAGGGAAACGCTGAAGAGAGAGAAAAAGAAAAAAGTGTGTGAGTGTGTGTGGAGGCGCTAAAACCCCCTCCCAAAAAAAAGAAGAGAGCACTGACCTTGGAACGGCGGAGAACAGAAAATAATTCACCACCAGGCACATAATCCATGACCATGTAGAGATTGACATTATCTTGAAAGGTACCCCACATATTGACGAGAAAAGGATGAGCGACTGATTCGAGAATATGTTTTTCATTGTTTGTATGCTCGACTTGTTTCAATCGGACGACTTCAGCCTTTTTAAGGACCTTGACAGCATAATAACGTGCGTTGACACGAGATTGGACAAGATGGACACGACCGAATGAGCCAGTACCAAGTGTACGTAACATGTTAAAGTCCGCCAATTTAAGTCTGGGACGGTCATGGCGTTGCTTAATGATGGATTGATCATTGTAGACCGAGGTGTACGTCGATGTGGTTCGACTACGTCCAGAAGATCCATCGAAATTCCGTTGTTCGTTGCTACTGCTATTATACGAAGTAGTAGCTACATCACTATATCCTGTTTTTATATATATATATGTTTAAATTATCATGTGTCTCTCTCTCTCTTTTTTTTTTTAAACAAAGCAGATATCTTTTTACCGTCTCTTTTATCTATAGCAATACGGTTAAGAATTAACACTTTTTTTTTTTTTTTCGCAAAGTTTAATTTTTTTTTTTTTTTTTGGTACCTTGGACTTCTTCATCTTGTAATGAACTGGTTTTAGAATGACTATGAATGTCAGCTGTGGCGGTACTTGCGTCACTGCTTTTGACTTCTTTCGAACTAGCACTGTCTGACTGATGACGAGACTTTGCCTTGTCTATGAACTTGTTTAAAAACGACATCAAGGTTATGTTTAAGTGGCAAAGGGAGAGAGGAGGAGGAGGAGGGAGGAAATTTTATTGGGGGAGGAGGAGGAGGAGGAAAAAAGCAGCCCTTTTTTTTTTTTTTTTTTATTATTATTATTATTCTTGTTTAAAACGCCGTTGCCAAATTTAAAAAATCATCAAAACCCATCAATAACGTCATGGTAACCAAATTATCTTTTTTGGTATAAATATGGGCTCTTCATTTTTTTTTTTTTCCTCTCTCTCTCTTTTCTTACTTTTTTCAACTTTTTTTTTTATTGATATTTTTTAAACTGAAATATGCGTTTCTCCTTAATTTTCATTGTTGCTTGTTTGATGACTTTTTGTTGCGCATCCAAGGTAAAAAAAAAAAAGAAGAAAGATATAAAAAAAAAAAAAATGTGATCTGCAAAAAAAAAACTAACAGCCTGTTTTCTTTTAGTTTGAAGAAATAGATCAACATATTGTCAATATGACACTACAACATGATTTTACAGACGAATCCACGACTTCATTAAAACAACGATTTGTACTCGATTCATCTTCCACAACACCTATCTCAACCGATCCTATACTTGCACTTGTCATCTTTGTTGCACTCAGTTCCATCATGTTTTAACCCACACACACCAAAAAAAAAAAAAAAAAAGGGAAACACTTTCTTTTTATTCCCCCCCCCCCTTTTTTTTTTTGCCCTTCTTTATTTGTAAATGATGACCCCCCCCCCTTCCTCTAATACTATTTATTGTACATATTTAATAATTAAATAAAAAAAAAAAATAACATAATATCCCTCTCCCCTTTTTTTTTTTTATTGCTATATATATTCTCAGCCGGCCTGTCACAAAAAAGTTTTCTCTCTGATTTAGTTAATTTTGAGAAGGCACCGTGTAACCATAAAAAAGTAGATCATTGTTTTTTTTTTGGGCTTACAAATAAACAAAAAGGGTTGGGGCTGTTCATTGGCTTATTTTGCGGCTCAACCAGTTTTTTTTTTTTGGCTATTTAAAGCCGAACACCCTCTTTTTTTGTACAAAAGGGGGTGAAAAAGCAAGTGCCAATGTTTTTAAAAAAGATGAGGAGGATTTTGCTGTCAAGACCATAAAAAAAAAAAAGGGGATATAAAAAAAGTAAAACATGAGTTGAAGCCAAGTCAAAAGCGGGGTGTCCGATGAATGCATAAAAAAAAAGTATATTACATTGGGCTGAAGACCCTTCTTGGCAAATTAGGCCCCCACTTCGGCAAAAAAAAAAAAAAAGTGCCAATTTTCGTAATTTTAAAATATTTGCGTCATTTTTTTTTTTTAGGTGGGCCTCTTTCTTTTTTTAATTAAAAAAAAAAGACAAAAAGGGCTCAAGCCGAGACAGATGGTTTTGATGTACTATGGCTTGCGAAAAAGAGAGAATTTTCATCTCTGATCAAATAAAAATAGTACAGTGTTCATTATTTCACTTGTCAACATAAATGGTCACACACTATAGAATCGATTAAACTAAAAGGACTATCCACAGATCATAACCACCACATCTAAAAATAAGTAGGAGGATCATGTAATAATAATAAAAAAAAACTTGGCTTCTGTATTACCTTCAGCTGAAAAAAAAAAAAAGTGCTACGGTTCCTCTGGTCTGGTGGAGGATGTAATGATTTCATAGTTCCTTTTTTTTTTGTAGAAGGGGTTAGTTGTAGCACTATTGTTCACCGTCCCAAGAGAACGATACGTATAAGTAAAAAAAAAAAAAGCTTTCTATTTATTTATATTTTTAAAAAAAAAGATTGAGTTTATTCAGCTCTAAAATATAATAATAAATATGGATATTTACAAATGCAACATAAAAAGATATAAAAATTAGGCAAATTGGTATTGTGATCCCTGTACAAGGGTAATGGGGTCACCCAATTCTTGAGCCATACCGGCTTTAATCAGTCTACTTGTAAACACGGTCTTTTCTTCTCGATCCCGTTGAATAAACTGCGACGGTAATTCCGATAGACTGAAATAATTGGGTGGAGAAGTAATGGGTGGCGTACTCAGTGCAGCTGTCAGGGGACCCCATAGTTCACTGGGGATAGAGGAGGCATTGGGTGGTTCATCTAAAAATGGGTCGAAAAAGATGGGTGATTCTTTACTTTGTAGATACGACTGAACCGATGTGAGATTAGGAATATGCAACAAATGATTATGTGGTAAATTCGTAATTCCGATAGGCACCGTGCATTCTCCACTTGGGTTGGATTTCAAAAGACCTCCATGGCTGGTAAATTGGATATTAAACACAATTTCATAATACACACATAAATGGCGGGACTGAAATGAAGGTGACACAAGTCGAGTGGGTACATGGAAATTCACTGGCACTGTGACCCCTCCATTATTACCAGACACTCCCAAGGAACCCTGCAAGATCTTACGACAACGGGTCTTTCGTGCAAGTCCCCTCTGTAACTGTAATTGTCCTACACTACATTTATTCAATGTGTAACCTACACTCGATACAATCAAATCAGAAGGAATACTCTCTACCACTAACTGCATTTGCACGTCCTCATCTAATAATAATAAAAAATAGTTAATGATCTGAATAATTGGATACATAATCTAACGTACCAGGACAGAAGGCACCACGTGGCATAATGGCAGCTACATGAGCAATAGGTACCCGCTTGTCATTGATGATGGTCTGGTTAAATGTCCATTCCTTGGTAGGTGGAGCACAAACAATAGGTCGGTAAGGCATGATGTACTCTTTGGATTGCATACCAGGGTTATAAGAGGGACCATCTAAATGAGCAGACCATATATAGTGAATGGAAAATCCAACGGGATCATCTGTGGAGGGAGGGAAATTCACATTGGGGAACTATTGGGTCACATGAGTAAATCGATAAAATGGTTTATCCTGTTTTTTTTTTTTTTTTTTTTTTTTTACCTTTAATGCGAAAGGGAACTTGTGTTCTCCCGGTTCAATTGCATCCCATGAACTCATTAAATAAGCTATAATTATTAATGGATGTGAGTAGGATGAAGGGGGTGGAAAAAGTCTTTTTTTAATAAAGATAGAATAACTTACGACTGGGTTCAGTTCCCCATACTTTGGTGGTCGTGTCGAAATAGGTGGTTATCACTTGATCAATGCGTTCAATTTTAGTTTCTAATCCATATTCTTTTACTTTGGCTGTAGCCACTTCTTCAGCACGAAATCGAATTCTAATTTGACTGGCTTGAATTTGTTTTACGTTATTTAGAATCACCACGCCTAATATATAAAATAAAAGAATGAGATGCCTTGTATTGATATATACATTTATAAAAAAAAAAGGGTTTAAAAGATACATACCCCGCACGATGCGATTAGGTCGAACAATGATTTGTCCTCCTCCATCAAATTCGATCGAAATTTTGTTGGGACCTTGTTCAAGTTTAGTGGGTGACGGAGGGGATGAGGAAGATCGATTGCGTCCAGTGGGTGTGGAACCCGTCACGATATCTGTGATAGTTTGTGATAATCGTCGAGAAGCATTAGTATTATTGTTGGAGCACTCTGTGTTTGTTGCTGGAACTGTCAGTGTATTGGCAGGCAAAGAAGTCATCATTGTTAAAGAAGACTAAAGGCTTACTTTTTGAGAGGGAAGAAAAAGAAATTATGGAGAAGAAAAAGAGGGGAAAAAAGAAGAAGAAAAGATAAGCCCTTATTATAAATGGGTGGGAAACATGACGAGCTAAAAAAAAGAAGTACACACACAACCTGGAATAGGGTAAACACCTCTATTTAGAACGTCATTAATGTGGTACAAGCCCACTATTTTTTTTTTTTTAATTTATTTCTTGCTTTCTTATTATTAAATAAAAAACATATGTATTTACGCAAAAGAGCTATTCAAATATGTGATTTCAAAAAGAAAGCCCTTTATAGTGTGTTCCTTTCCCAGTTGTCTTTAAAGATGAGAATAAAAATAAAAAAAAGGTGTTCGGCATGATTCATTACTTACGTCATTCCGTATTGGTACCACGTCCCATCATTTCTGTTTCTCCATTTTTATAATTCTATAATGAAAAAAAAAACGGTTTTTTAATTAGATGGGAGACGTTGTAATATTTATGGTTTGGATTCGAATATTTCTAACTAGCTTTATTTTTTACTCTGTTGGGTTCATTTTTATTTTGTTTTTGTCATCATGACCATTTCTCTTTTCACTGTCAAATGAAGCCATGATTTCATTCTGTATGTTTGTTACACTTACTTCGTACAAATAGGTCTTCCTTTCTTTTCTTTTTTTTTCCTGTGTAGAGTCGCACTATTAAAAAGTGCGTTGGTGGTTGGGATGGGGGGGGGGGAGAGCAACCATTTCTGGAAAAAAAATCTTGATTGCATGTTTTACTCAAGAGGCAAACATTCATTTAGGGCCTTTTTATCATCACACACGATCGTCCCTTTTTCTTCACTTACCGCGTTATGAGACATTAAACCATGTGAGTGTATCTAACTTATTATAGAAGGTATAAACAGTCAGGCCACACCCAATCATTCAAAACAATCCTTTTTTTTGTAATGCTTGAAATTGTAACTTTCCTAAAAGCATCTTTTTTTTTTAAAAAAAACATCAAAAAAGTAAAATGACGTGTGGGCAGAATTAGATAGCACATGCTAAATAGTTTAATGGTTGCATTTTGAGTAACCTCAAAAAGTCACACAGATGAGTAACTGGACAATATATAAGGGTATATAATCGATGCATACACTACACCTCCCTCCGCCCCCCCCCCCCTTTATTTAATAAATGCCTCTTCTCATCCCCCTTTTATGCATACTGGAAAAGACAAAGGGAATAATTGGGGAGGATAACGCGTTCTTCTTTCTTATGGCTAAACATCAAGGAACGTGGCATTTCTTTTTGTATTAGAAGTACAATGAATGTTAAGTATTTTCATTTAAACAATAAGAAAAAAAAAAGGAGGGCGGGCAGTGCCTGAGTGTGTGTGTGTGTGTCATCCCTTGACATTAGCCGCTATTTTCTTGTCCTTTCAATTGTATGACTATTCATTGACCTACTCCATTGTGCATTAAAATAACGCATAGATTGAATCATCTAGCTTTTATTCTATGCTACTGATTCATCAAAATGAAACATCAAAAGGCATTTCTTGTGAGTGGTGCATAAATAGTCAAAAGCAGTGATGCATGATGATTCTTTATTGGCAAATCGGGTTTCTGGAGGGACAAATTCAATGATAGGTTGTACCTGTCAGACCTACAAGAAATTCTCATGACGACATTTGATTTATTATTATTGCTTTAAACAAGGAAAGATTGTGGGGGAGGGGGGAAGGGTTTAGTACAGTAACAAATTACGGTGGTCTAATATTGATAATTGTGCATGTTGACTCTCTCATCCATCTTAAACAAGCTTTTTCTGTCACAGCAGATATGATATCTTCCAAGCATTTATCAACTGATAATTGATGTAATGAGTCATTTGTAAGGGAGAAGGAGCATGAATCAACAACCATTACACTGAAATTGTGCCAGATCCTGATGGTTCATATGTATAAACAACCTCAACCCCTTAAAAAAAAGCCACATATCCAATCAGAATCATATGAAAAAATAAAAAAGTAAGGGAGGGTGTGTGACAGACAGGTCGTTTCTCAGGTTTATTTTTTCCTTTTGACATGTCAGCGGCTAGCTTAAATTTGGAAATATTACTTTGTATATTCTCTCATGTGGACAAAAGCACGCTGGAACAATGTGACAAAGTTTGTAAAAACTGGAAACATGCAGCATCCAAAAGCACACTACTGCAACAAGTGGAACTTGATATAACAAATATTCCAGAAATGAAGACAATTTTAAGTTTAGGGTCAACCAACCTCCTGAAAGAATTGAGTCGTTATTCTTTAATAAAGAAACTCACCCTCCATAATGACATGTACAATCCCGATTGCGTGATTGCTCCGTTGCAGTTTGCAAAACTTTTAGGTTACCTACCCAAACTTCAAGTCTTGGAATTGCGGACAAAGCATTACGAAAAATACATGAAGGTCGTATCAAGTTTAGACCCGGCAGTGTATCTGAGGCACATTCAAGATATTACACCTCCCGAGTTCTTTTCTTATGCGAGAATACACCCATCCGAACATCATTTTCAAGCTTGTTACAGGTTTCGTGCCACTTTAACCATTCTTCATATGGTGGGCTGGATGAAACACACGCGTGTCACCAAAATTGACTATGAAAACACGTGGTTGCTTTTAAGCCATTTTACAGCACTCCGGCAATTACATCTGCGTCATCCTTTGGATGATACCCTGACCATCGAGCGTCTTTTGGAGGCTTCCCCGAATCTAAACTATCTCTTCATCGATGTAAATTTAGCTCAAAGTGGATACCCTGTTGAAAATAATGTCGCTTCCGATGATGTCCTCGCGCAGAACAAACCCAAGAACACCACCTTGACAAAATTATTTTTGATGATGCCTTCAGTATCAAGGTCAGATATCACTTACATCAATGACCGTGTATCCGATCAATTACAAGACATCGTGATGTTTTTTAATACGGATTTAAACGAATGGATAGAATCAGTTGGTATGGACAATGCAGTAAAGCTGGCAAAACGCGCGAGTCATATAGACAATGTTTCCATCACGTTCAAGAAAAAAGATTTCTGTCATGGTGGTAACCGATCCAAAACAAATGTGTCGAATATGACGAATTATTTCAAGTTGTTCAACGTATTTCGAGTGCAGATCCCAACGTGTGACGCCAATTTTGGCAATACAAGTGCTTTACAAGATCGTCACCTTTTCGAATATGCTCTACAAAAATGTGATTACTATCGAGAAACTGAGGATGGAGAACATGTGATTGAAATTGCGTT
Organism: Mucor mucedo; assembly: GCF_025094135.1. Taxonomy (NCBI): domain Eukaryota; kingdom Fungi; phylum Mucoromycota; class Mucoromycetes; order Mucorales; family Mucoraceae; genus Mucor; species Mucor mucedo. The sequence goes on along the minus strand of NW_026252341.1, from coordinate 108,352 downwards.
ACCGGATATCAGTACGTCCATCATTGGACCCGAAATCTTTAAAAGTTTGAGAGTAGAGATATGTGAGCCTGATGAAGCATTAGTAGCCAAATTCTTACAGTATGCAATGACGCATTGTCCCGCACTGGAAAAATATGATTATAATAATTTCATCTACTCGAATGAAAGTATTCGAATCCAACTTCGTAGCAACCAGGATGCTCGAGCGATGTCTTCGAACAATATCAGTGTCAAACGTAGGATGACCATGCTAGTCACCGGAAGTGGTGTTCCATCTAAATCGGTCATGGATGAAATAGCTTCTCATGCGCCACTTATTGAAATGTATTCTGTCAATCATATCTCTCACACATGGGTCAGTGAGCTCAATCATCCCATCGATATAACAGGGTTCATACATTTGACTCGATTCTATCTGGACCTGGGTCGATTTTTCTCTCGCGTTTGTATAAAGTTTGCCGATAGTGGAAATGAAAGTTACTATGAATTTGACAGTGACGATCATCGATTTTACGAGATACTGTCGATCAAAGATGAGTATGAAGAATCAAAAAATATCAGAGGTCAATGTGAGAGACAGGAAAGAAAATTTATGGCTACGATCATTTGTAACCAGAATACAACACTGGTTTTCCGTTACGGCGAAAGTTCCATCGTAGGGGAAGTGAAAGAGGGTCAACTTTGTGATTATGTCAGTTCGAGTCCTCAATTGAAGAGCAAGTGCTACCTGTTGGAGAAAGTAGTTTATACCTAGGACGGGAATAATGATTTTTTTTTTCTTCAAGTAAAAACTGATTTTGAAATAATAAAAAAAAGTTCTTGCGTAGTAAATCAATTGAACCTGTTTCTATTTACATTTCAATAAACGGGTGCGAGATGCTTGTGAATAATCAAAGAAAGCTATAATCAAAGTAGAGATTATTTTGCTTTTTATCCCTTTTATCTGAGTTGAAGGGGATTTGAAAACGACGCTTTGTCAAAGCGATTCATGCCGGGATACAAACCTGGCATCATCGACTTGATTATGCCCCGACACACTGGTTTAATAGATTTTTTTTTTTCGGTCCTGACAGTTTGGAGTTCGTCTTTTAATAAGATGAATAAACAAGTAGTAAAAGTCAAGCTGTAACATCATTCACATTATATACACTCTAGTTTTAGGATTTTTTTCAGCCCAACTTATATAATTGAATAGATGTTTCTATCCAAAGCTTTTATTGAAGAAATCATACTTTATGCACCCCACGTCGTGATTGGCCTAGATACGATATACGAATGACAGTTGGTAACAGAATGCTATATTACCGATCGAGAAGAGATTTTTCTTAAATTAAATCAAGAATTATATGAAAGAGAAATCAAATATTAATAGTTACCTCAACGGATTCGCTACCCATCTAGAGAATAGAACAGTTTTTAATATAAATGGTTCATCTACTTATACAGCTGATAAATTGTTATTCGACAATTTAAAACTTACCACGCGCTGAGAGGCACTTGCGTGATAATGGCATGCTTTGTTGTTTGCTTCCTGGGCTATCTGAACCCAAGAAGCACGAAATACACCATTACTTGACACCTTTGGTTGATGATTAAATGCTGTTGGCTTCGGGTGTTGAGATGTGTACCAGACATTTAATGGTATTCCAACGGTTAAAGCTGCTTTCACAATGGTTGCGTGTGACTTGCCGACAACAAGAAACATTGTTGATCAGACTTCGTTTGGTTCGTTGACCGCTTGTGATGAAATCTGCTGTGATCTTGTACATATCATCAGAAGTAGTGTTTGAACTTTTCGAGCTTGCACTAGTTTGGACAAAGCTCGAACTGAATTTTTGTACTCGAGCTTCGATTCTGATGATCACTCGAAGCTCGCTCGAGAGTTCTGATCTTTATTCCAAACACTAATTGAAAGATACCTCTTTTCGTTCATATACCGCCTTGTTACATGGATCGCTTATCAGAAAAATGTTATTGACGAAATCAATAAGCTGGGATTCGTATGTGGTGACCTAGCAAGGCTATAGCCATATTAGAGCTAACAAAGGTTTATCCATGCTGATACCATTTGTGATATAAGCTTAACAATAAATGTCATAGTAAGAACTATAAGGATATTACATCACAAGTCTAATTTAGTACGTCTGAGAAATACTTAAAATTTAGTTTAAAGCAAAGAGAGTTAAGAAGACTTAACATTTATTAGAACAAGACTAAATTAGTGACTATGTAATAATCGTATACATTTTTGGTTAATCAATGATAACTTCAAGATAGCACTAGAGATATGAACACAGCAGACAGTCTTTTATATAAATACTCGTATATTTCATTTATTAATAAAGGACAATCTTATAAACAGTCTCAAACTACTCCCATAGTCTTTTTATAATTTAAAACCTTACCTTAAAACACAACATCGTAGTCTAAAAGTTGCAATATCAGTTAATAAATGTAAATAGTCAGGGAGTAAATAGGTAATTTAAGAGTACTAATGTATGCTTTTATGGCTTGTGGTTAATTCTGCTTCTTTGATATTATTTATTTGTTGGATTTCATTCACGTCGTTAGTATGCCGGTATCTGTTATAACGGAATGGGAAAAACTTGATTCTGTCTTTCGCCACCACAAAAGGTTCAGTCGGCGTATCGTTCAGTTAAAAAAGCTCCCCTTCTGGGAACGCGTCGAGCAGTTTTAAAGACTTTATTTCGTTCTCTGGATTTATTTCTTTACCAAAAAAAAAAAAAAAAAAAAAAAAACCGAAATTTCTAAACCTCCGTATTTTTTTTTTCCAGCAAGCATGTATGATCACGGCCATTTACAGTCTGTCACTCAACTGAGTCTCTATAAACACAAGAGCTCAAAATAGGAGGTTCCTATTCTATAGTAAAGACTAGCTGTAGCCGTAATACCGCAACAATTACAATGTATCTTTTATAACTGATAATTTAGTGATTTCTGAAAAATCCAGAGTTATTATATACGAACCTTTTAAACTTCATTTAAAAAACAAAAGGAGGGAAAAAAAAGGTGGGTGAACGAGATTTATATGTAAAAGTGATAAATAAAAGCTTATGTCAGAATGACTGCATTGTTTACTTGATCGTTCCGACTGTTTGGGTCTTTACTTAATATAGAAACATTTGCAAATACAGCGGCTCCACCCCCAAAGTTCGTTTTCCAATTTCATAAATTCGCTTTTGTCGCAGCCCAAAGTTCGCTTCTTGATTGGTCAAAGTTCGTTTTTTGTAAATCACCCAAATTCGCTTTGGTGGCACCCAAAGTTCGTTTTCACGTCAGAAGAGTTCGCTTTTAAAAATTACAGGATTATGAGATAATGTTATGAGAGATAATGTTATGAGAGATAATGTTATGAGAGATAATGTTATGAGAAAAAAAAAATGTTATGAGGAAAAAAAAATGTTATGAGAAAATGTAATGAGAAAATGTTATGAGAAAAAAAAATGTTATGAGAAAATGTTATGAGAAAAAAAAATGTTATGAGAAAATGTTATGAGAAAAAAAAATGTTATGAAAAAATGTTATGAGAAAAAAAAAATGTTATGAGGAAAAAAGAATGTTATGAGAAAATGTTATGAGAAAATGTTATGAGAAAAAAAAATGTTATGAAAAAAAAAAGTCACAACATATTATCTCATAACATTATCTCATAACATTTTTTTTTCTCATAACATTTTCTCATAACATTTTTTCTCTATGAATTTAGATGTTAATGCTTTGCGTTGCAAAGATTGCAATGTTGACTTTAAGACTCATTCAGAGTTAAACAATCATAATTACGGCACTCATGTGGATAAAACAAAAGTCTTTATTGGTAATGGTAAGAACTGGACATTTAAATAAAACATGACATTTTTTTTTAAAGAACAAATAGACACCATTATGGAAGTTAGCAAGGTTGATGGCAAATTTAATTGTCCTGAATGCTCAAGCAAGCTCAGTACTCCTACCACATTTAGCGCCCATCTTAAAAAAAAGCATAACGGCCACTGCGAAGCCATTTCAAACAAAACAAAGCGACGAAGCCTCGAAGATAATAACAACGATAATTCTACAACCATATCATTGAAACATCGAAAGTTACAAAGCCTGAATCTAAATTTAGATGAAATTGATTCATCTCGATCTCCAAAAGCTCTTGATAAAAACACTGCTATATTGTTGGCATCTGGTACATCTTTAGGGTCAACTCGTGAAAAAGAGAATTCTATAATGTTGGCAAGAATTGGAAATTTGGAACCAATATCCATAGTGGGTGGAAGTGGTAAAACTTATCATTTTCTAAAATCGTCAGACAGCATAAGTGATGTGCTAACCGATCAACCTTCTGGTTCTTGGACCCTTCCAGCAGCCGATACAACAGTCATACAAAACTCTTCATCCTCAAGCGTTGACAGCCTTCTGGATCATATTATAAATACAAGTCCACTCTATAACCACTTATTTGATCAAAAATACGTGGAGCTTACAATGGAAGTTACAGAGTTAATAAACCAGGATTGGACTTTCTTTCCTCAGCTTAGGTATGTCACCTCGCAAATTTTTGCTGGGGCAATCCTAGTGAATAAGACATCAGCATTACTCTTGAATTGCATAGAATCATATGGAAGATCGAAGACCGTTGATGCACACCATGAGCGCAGAATTGGAACTGCAATGAATACATCCTCTTTTCCCAAAAAACAACCAAATTACGGATGGATTAATATTATTACCACTCACGAAGACGGAGCAACCAAACTAAAAATTGGCACAACGGTCAGTAATCTGTTGGTGACCTCAAGTATACGCATAGACAAAAACTCAATAACAAAGAATATTGTGGAACTAGGACCAACCACCAGTAATTTCACTGCAACACACGATACAAAAATTTATCTCAATATGGAATCATTAAGATTAGGAAAAGTGTTAGCGAAGGATGACTCAACAACCAGTATTGATGTAGGAAATTACTTCTATCAACTTAGACAACTCAGATCAAAATTTCATTGTTTATCCACATATACTTTATGTCGTTCATCCAGTACATTTGCATATGATATTTCCTACAGACCTTACACGATTTGGACCCTATGCGACTATGATTCTTCCCAACAAACAGACTCACAATCTCAATTGCTATCTCAACTGTTTCAAACAATCGCCACTTCAGTTATCAACAATGGCATATTGGCCCAAATCAAACTAGATGTTCTAAATGATCTATGTAGCAAATTGAAAAATGGAGCAATAAAATATACCATCCGTGAATTTATTGATCAACAAGAGAAATCATTTGCAGTCATCAACAATATGAAACTGAACCAATTACTCACAATTTTAGCTGATTCGATGACTACATCTATTAAAAATGCCAACACTTCAGCGTAAATAATACCCTATATAAGAAATCATCACTACGGTATACCGCTATTATTTTATTGGGTTGTTTCTTTAATGTATTTCATCTTATATCTTTGATTTGCATTGATACGAACAAAATTGAATTGTAAAAACAAGTTGTAAATATTATATTATCAGTTCAAGGAAATAAAAACCCTGTTAATGAATACTAAATATACTTCACCAAATGTGGTAGCTTCATGACCTTAATAAACTATTCTTGAAATGCATTTGTTGTCCAGTGAATAATGGAATGAAGCTTGAGCTTGATTAAGCCAAATCTGATGGCTTTGTGGTATTTTGACCTGGTAATGTCCACACACCAGTTGGTTGTTCTGCAAGTATATCTTCAATGAGGTCTGGAGAGGCGAGCATGTAATACTTTTTCCCATTTTCTAACGATACTGCTATTGATTTCCAATTTCCAATCTTGCTTAACATTATTATTTTTTCTTGATCAGTTTGTGGAAGATCTAAGGCATTTGACGCAAGTAGTACTCCCATGTCATTATCACATCGAGCTGATGTTGAAAATAAAGGACCAGATGAACCAGAATTTGAATCAATTTCATCTAAATTTAGATTCAGGCTTCGTAACTTTCGATGTTTCAATGATATGGTTGTAGAATTATCGTTGTTATTATCTTCGAGGCTTCGTCGCTTTGTTTTGTTTGAAATGGCTTCGCAGTGGCCGTTATGCTTTTTTTTAAGATGGGCGCTAAATGTGGTAGGAGTACTGAGCTTGCTTGAGCATTCAGGACAATTAAATTTGCCATCAACCTTGCTAACTTCCATAATGGTGTCTATTTGTTCTTTAAAAAAAAATGTCATGTTTTATTTAAATGTCCAGTTCTTACCATTACCAATAAAGACTTTTGTTTTATCCACATGAGTGCCGTAATTATGATTGTTTAACTCTGAATGAGTCTTAAAGTCAACATTGCAATCTTTGCAACGCAAAGCATTAACATCTAAATTCATAGAGAAAAAATGTTATGAGAAAAAAAAAATGTTATGAGATAATGTTATGAGATAATATGTTGTGACTTTTTTTTTCATAACATTTTTTTTTTCTCATAACATTTTCTCATAACATTTTCTCATAACATTTTCTCATAACATTTTCTCATAACATTTTTTTTTCTCATAACATTTTCTCATAACATTTTCTCATAACATTTTTTCATAACATTTTTTTTTTCTCATAACATTTTTTTTTCCTCATAACATTTTTTTTTTCTTATAACATTTTTTTTTTCTCATAACATTATCTCTCATAACATTATCTCTCATAACATTATCTCTCATAACATTATCTCATAATCCTGTAATTTTTAAAAGCGAACTCTTCTGACGTGAAAACGAACTTTGGGTGCCACCAAAGCGAATTTGGGTGATTTACAAAAAACGAACTTTGACCAATCAAGAAGCGAACTTTGGGCTGCGACAAAAGCGAATTTATGAAATTGGAAAACGAACTTTGGGGGTGGAGCCGCTGTACGCCAAGAAAGGCTGGAACTTGGTAGTTGTCTATCAGCGTTTCAGTAGTAGCATGTAATGATAATGAAATACATTTTATGCCAAACAAAAATCGATCATCCTAAAGCGTTTGGACAATATGACATGTCTATCGACGTAAACATTTATCTTAGACTTATATGCAAATCATCAGAAAAAAAAAAAAACGGAGGTCTAGACATTTTTTAAAAAAAAAATACGAGCTGCCCTGCTTTTAAAATAACATCTGGGGATAACGAAAGATTTATTTCTGAATTTCAGCACATTGTAAATCTAAAAGGACGGGAGGCTTAATTTTTCTGATAACTACTTCTTAAAATCGTTAAATTGATGGAAGTACAGTGCATCTATTTTATAATAAACAATTTTCGCATACTAGAACAATATGTACAAAAAAATCTAACAAGTATATTTTAGCCGTGATACGAAGAGACTCGTTTTATCATTGGGAAGGGAAAATAGTAATGTCGTATGGTCGTTTCTGAGAAGCTGGTCCAGTATTACTACGTTTATGAAGAGCCATACTAGGAGAAGCATGAAACCAGTAATTACAGAGCTCTGAAAAGGACAAGTTTATGGTTGTCGACACAAATATGAAACAGCTATTACCTGCACTTCATGCTTTGAAACTACCACTAAGCAAGTAGTTAGAAGAGGAGACTCCACAAGGAGAACAAAAGACATAGTAGTTTGTGTCAACAGAGATTGTTCGAGATGTGTGCATAACAAGTTCTCTAAGTCGAATCGAGATCAAAAAGGTGCTCTGATAGAGTTTTCAGCATTAGTTTTAGGCAATGGTCTTACCCTTCCATCTTTTTGTCGTGGTAGTCCAATTAAGTAAATTATCAAAACTATAAGATTTAATATATTTTTTATTGACATGATGTGTTCAAGGTTCAACTTGTCTGATAATCTCATGCAAGCCAGATTATCTACACAAGGATCTCTGGGTCACCCCAAATTGTCATACAAGCCAGAAAAATTGTTCGAGGTTTAAAAAGTTCAAACCAAGTTTTAATATTTCCCCAGATTTTTATTTCTACCCCTTCTTTTATCTCATTGCACCCCAATTTAGTATGAATATTTTAAAGAAACAATCCTCAAGGGTCATTGGCCGTCGTACCTGGATGGTAAAATGGAAAAAAAAAAGTAAAAGGAAAATAACAAAGACACTTGTTAATGACTTTCTTTTATAGAGTACTGCCGGCATCGAACGCTCTCACCGCGCTATTCTTTTTCCAGGTAAACAAAAAGGAGCCAGACTTACTACTATTTGTTCTTGTCATTGACATGACTTGTAGGTCAAGGTTCTCAATATGTAGGCATGGGAAAAGATTTATACAATCTCTACCCGAGATCAGCTAAACTTGTTTTTGACGAAGCTGATGAAGCACTTGGTACAGGTTTACGTGCACTTATTTTCGAAGGACACCAGGTATAAAAACAGAAAAAACGAGAGAGAGAGAGAAAGAGAGAGAGAGAGAAAGAGAGAGAGAGAGAGAGGGGGGGGGACCGTAGTGATCTCTCTGGTATTAACTTGAGAATTGACAGGACAAGTTGAAATTGACACAAAATGCTCAACCTGCTATTTTAACCACATCCATTGCCATGCTTCGTGTCCTGGAGACCGAATTTGGATTTGATATCTTTAAAGCTTGTAACCATGCATTGGGTCATTCTTTGGGTGAATACACTGCCTTAGTCGCTACACAATCAATGTCATTAACGGATGCGGTACGTCTTGTGCGATTACGTGGCGAGGCTATGACCAGAGCTGTGGCTGACCGCAAAGGTAAAACTGCCATGTCGGCCTTGGTCGTACGAAAAGACAAATTAGCCGATTTAGAAAAAGCCATGGAGGAAATTAAGGCAAATTTACCTGAGAACGAATTGGTTCAATTAGCAAATATAAACAGTGTAAAGTGGACAGTAAAAAGCGGAAATGGAGTCAACGGGAGACTTAATTTTTTTTTTTAAAAATGTAGTCTTTTCAAGTGGTAATTAGCGGGACAAGTTTAGGTGTTGATCAAGCTTCTCGTATTTTACAAGAACGCCGTTTTGCTGCCAGAGCTGTCGATTTACCTGTATCGTAAGTTGAGGGGAAAGGAGGATATGAGGAAATTACAGGCAACATCCCGTTACTCAATACATTTTTCATTATTATTTATAGAGCACCCTTTCATTGTTCCTTAATGAAGGAAGCTGCAGAAGTAATGGAGGATGCGTTAAAGAGTGTAAAGATTGAAATGCCCTGTGTGGAAGTCATATCCAATGTCACTGCAAAGCCTGTAAGTCAAAAAAGAATGAATGCTCATTTTTCCTCAGTTGTACTAAAATAGAATAGTATACGTGTGCTGAAGAAATTCCAAAACGATTAGTAGAACAAGTGACAGCCACTGTTGAATGGGAGCGTAGTATAAATTATTGTAAGAGTCAAGATATTAACGATTTCTTATGTTTCGGGCCCGGTAAAGTGTTGGCCAATTTATTAAAGAAAGAATACCCCTTGGATAAAATTAAGTAAGTTTTCCTTATATCAGATTAAATGGTGTTCTTAACGAAACACACATAATAGAACCATCACTAGCGCAGACGATATTTTACAACATGCGCTAGAATACAACAGAAAGCAGGATCTCCCAGACGAGCCATCCTATCATTAAGATAGTCACACAATTTTCTCTCCAAATCGAGTTTACTGGGCGATTGCCGATTTTGACTTTTATTGTACATTTTAATAAAATTCCGTTCATATCTTTTTTCTTCTTCTTTTCATTATTAAACTAGATATGTCTGAGAAAGAAACCATGGAATCACCACTTTCGGATGAATATGTACCAGAGAAAGAGGTTAAACAAGAGGAAAACGATGTGTCCGTGCTACCTGATAATCCACGATATGTTCATGACAATCCACGCGAATTTAAAGGGCGTCTTGGTTATGCGTAAATAAAAATAGACGGAAATATGAATAAATAAGTTAAAAAGTGAGTTGACACTCTTGTTAGATGCATAAACTCTTATCTTCGAAAGCAGAAACCTTCAGTGTTTAGTGCTAGAACATGTCGTTTAGGTATGTTACTCGCGTAGGGCTGACAGAAACACTCAACTCACATTATTATGGGCAGACACCGTGGAGAAAAAGGGAATGGACTATGTCAAAGAGCTCGTATTTATGGTAAACTAATTTCCTTTGATAATAATTTGACAGCTAAAATTGGAAATAGAATATTGCAGATTTGAAAACAATGATAAAGTGGAATGAAGGTAAAAAAAAAATGACTTTACAGGCAGGTGTCAAAATATTAAGATTTACGTAGAGAACGGCATTAAATTCATGCGCATTTCAAGTGACATTTTTCCGTTTGCAAGTCATGATAAAGCTGGGTAAAAATAATCTCTTTTGCAGTTGTAATGAGTAAAAATCTGATAGTTCTTTTTTTTTTGGTAGTTACAATATAGATTTTGCAAAAGAGGAATTGGCAGAAGTTGGTGAATTAGCCAAAAAGTTCAATCAAAGATTGGTAAGTCCTTTTGTTCATTTAAATTTTTTGATCCCGTCTTAATATCTTTTTGGGCTCTACATCAGACAATGCATCCTGGACAGTATAACCAACTCGTGTCTAAAACGCCCAAGGTTGTGGATAATACCATTCGTGAATTAGACTGTAAGTGACCTCATCTGATAATAAAAATATTTTTTGACGGTGTTTCAGATCATGCTCAAATGCTGGATTTAATGGGTCTGGATCAAGATTCAATCATGATTATGTAAGTTTCAAACATGTTAAACGAATTCCCTTTCAGATCATTAAACATATATCTTTAAAAAAAGTCATATGGGAGGCGTTTATGGTATTTAATTTGCATTTACTTTAATGATAAACTCTGACTTACATTGCTTTTTGCAGGTGATAGAGATGCCGCTTTAGCTGTACGTAAGCAATTGACACACACACACACACACACACGTTTAATTGTTAACCCCTGTCTTCTCTAATAGAGATTTGAGGAAGAATATATCAAACTGCCCGAAAATATCAAACGGAGATTGGTGTTGGAGAATGATGAATATGGTTACTCTGTATCTGATCTTTTACCCATTTGCAAAAAACTGGGAATTCCTTTGGTTTTAGACTGGTAAAAGCTTATATAAATGATTATTTTTGAAAAGATGTTAACCATATTTTTCCCACTAAAAAAAAGGCATCATCATCAGTAAGTAGTACGAACATTAGTTTTATTACAAGATCTAACACACCCTTGCCAGTATTAACCCGGGTAATATCACAGATCTAGTTAGTCTCCTACCTGAAATAAATAAAACCTGGACTGATAAAGGCATCAAACCCAAAGTAAGTGAAGCATATACATTATACCTCACCAAAAAGTTAATAAGCTATAAAAGCAACATTACTCCGAATCAAGACGAGGTGCTGTTTCCTCCTCAGAAAGAAGAGCCCATAGCGATAGAGTAGAGGTAGGATATTATATATATATATATATATCAAGCGTACAACCCCCAACCACATACTTGAATATAGTTTCTACCGCCTACCACCGATGATGTTGATTTGATGATCGAGGCCAAGGATAAAGGTAAAAGATAATTTATGACTGGTGCGCACTACGTACAAAAAAAAACTAAGAGCACAGAAAACAGAGCAAGCAGTCTTTCACTTGTATAAGAAATACGGTTTGGGACCTGTGAATGATGAGGTCTGGATACCCGCAGACAAGAATCTTGAGACTACTGAAACAAAAGGTCGTAAGAGTGTTAAATCCGCCAAAAAGAAAAAAGAAGAGGAGGATTTAAAATTGGAAGATTTGGAAGACGTAAAGCCAAAGAGAACTCGTAAAAGAAAGACAGAAGAGGCCAAACCCCAAGATCTCAACTCAGGTATCGTAACGAAAGAAAAGATATCTCGCAAGAGAGTAGTGACGCCTAAAAAAGAAATCGTCAAAGTAGAGCTGGAAATCAAAAAGGAAACGGATGAAATTCTCACAGAAGTCAAGTTCGAGGGTAGAGTGACAAGACAGCGGACTAAACAACAGCGTGATTAGATTATATCGTGATATCATACATGTACATTTATTGTAAAATAAAACCATGCTTTTTTATATATATATATGAAAATGGCTTTAATTATTGGAAATTGCCCATTCATTCAAAAAAGATTAGGCACATACATAGATCACATTTTAATCTGCAGAATGAGGTTTCTTGCTATACTCTTTGACGGATTCCGCATTCAGCGACGCAGGAATAGTCGCCAGCGACTTGTTAAAATTTGCCATCGTCTAAACATAAAAAAATTAGTCGAAAAGAAGCAAGAAAAAAAAAAGCCATAAAGGCACATGTTCTTTACCACATCTGATGCTAACTTAGCACCTCTCAAAGCCTCCATAGCGGCTTCACGACAGATATTCTGTAAATCTGCACCGGTATAGTAATTTGTCTATTATAAAACTGTCAGGTAAAAAGGGCGTTGAAAATATAAGAATATAAATCATACACGTCGTGCGATATCCAGTAAATCAACATCAGATGATAGAGGCATGCGTTTCGTATGGATCTTCATGATTTCAAAACGAGAATGTTCATCTGGAGGTGGTACATATACAGCTTGGTCAAATCTACCCGGTCTCATTAACGCAGCATCCAACATATCGGGTCTGTTTGTAGCGCCCTTTTTTTAATTATAAAGTTAGAATTTCCATATTGACGCTTTTTCAAAAAAAGATATTGCTTACCACAACTAGAACAGACTCTGCGCTTTCTACACCGTCCATCTCGTTCAATAGAGTTGATAAGACACGTTCTTGTACACTATCGCCACCAGATCCACCATTTCCCATATTTCTTTTACCTACAATTGCTTCAGTCTCATCTAGGAATATAATTGCTGGTGCAGACGCACGGGCTTTCTGAAAGGTCGTACGGACTAACACAAATGGGTATGTTTAGTTCATGCAAGATAAAAAAAAAGACAATGAAATCTTACCGACTTTTTCTGAATCACCCACAAAGGGTGAGTATAATTGTGCGCCATTAATGGACAAGAAAGCCACATTAGCTGAGGATGCAATCACCTTGACCAAAGTAGTTTTACTGCAACCTGGAGGACCATAAAGTAAAATACCTCGAGGAGGTTTTAAACCCAATTTTTTAAAGGAATCCTTGTATAGTAATGGCCATTCAACAGCTTGTTTCAATCTCTAATTTTTAAAAAAAAATTAAAAATCTCCCGTCATTATTACACTTAAACAGTCTTTCTGATTTACCTTTTTGACGTCTTCAAGTCCACCCACATCATCCCAATTCATCTTTTCAACTTGTACTTGGAAACCTCTTTGCATGGATGGTCCGACAGTGGCAAAGGCAGACTTAAAATCGGACATATTTACAAACACATTTCTAATAAAAAGTGTCAATTTCAACGATCCTTTTCCGGTAATGATATTACTTACGTGTCTTGAATTTTGCTTGCTCTTTGGACTGCGGTCATTGCTGCTTCTCGACACATTGAATTGATATCTGCAGCAACATACCCATTTGTCATAGTAGACAGCATTTCTACAATGCATATACTCAGCAAAAAAATAAAAAATACATGTTGAAGTATAATATACTAACCGATATCGACTGATTCGTCTAAAGGCATTTTACTGATTTGTGCTTGGAATAAAGCATATCTATCTTCTGAGTTTGGTGGCTCCATAGATATTTCACGATCAAATCTTCCGGGACGACGTAGCGCAGGATCAATGGAGTTGGGACGATTGGTAGCTCCTACGATAATTAGCCTTCCTCTTGATTCCACACCATCCATCAATGTAAGTAACTGAGCCACCATACGATTTTCATGCGATTGTGAATTATCACGTCTAGGTGTTAAAGCATCCTATGAAAAAAAAAAAGGTGGGAAGGGGGTTTATCTTTACTAGTTTCTTAAAGTGTAAGCACTATCAATATCTTACTATTTCGTCAATGAATAAAATAACGGGGACATTTTCTTTTACTGCATAATTTCTTGCTTGGGTAAATTTCGCTCGTAATTTTTCCTCGCTTTCACCAATATAAGGACCAAAGACTTCAGGACCTTGAATGACAAACATTTTGGCGTTACAACGTTTTGCGATAGAGGACACTAAAAAAGTCTTGCCAACACCGGGTGGGCCGTATAAGAGTACACCTTTGGGACACTCAATGTTTAATTTCTCAATCCACTCCTTATATAAAAATGGGAAACAAACCACTTCAAAAAGGGCTTCATAGGCTTTTTGTAAACTGGAAGTCTGTGTGCCAATTTGACCGATATCTTGCCCAGCAATGGACATGGTCTCTAATGACTTCTCAAGGTCGGATATCTGTTGAGATGGGTCGCTTTTGCTGTCAACCAATGTTATCTGACTGCCAGGTGCAATAAGGACATTACTATCGGGATAAGTGGATACCACTTTAATATGGATCATAGGCGACTTGGATATCACGACGTTTTTTTTTACAACGACACCGTTCACTAAATTTCTAATGTACTAGATAGATAGGTAAGCTTACGAGCATGTTGGGTTATTTTCTCTTCCTTTGTACCATATTTTTTTGCTGTTCGGTAGCTCTGTCAAATACGAATCCAAAATTCGATAACTGGTACTCTTCAGTTATCTCTTTGTTCAAGGTATAGCTTAATATCACTCGAATCGCAGTTGAATGCTTCTCAATGGGTACAATGCTAGGTACTACAGAGAAAGGAAATAAGTGGATCGGTCGTCTCAAACAAACACAAAGATAATACCTTGTTGGTCATGAAGAGATTTAGAAGATATGAAAGTGTTTACTAAAACTTGGTCTTGAGGAATATTTGCTGGCCATAATGTACAGTAATATGACTAATTCAAGTTAGTGATTTTGATCGTCTTTTGCTTTTATTAGAATTGTAGTACTTCTGAGGCCGATGTAAAGATCTCTACCCATTTGCCAGGTACGATGCCCAATTCTTTGAATTTAGAATATGAAACTTTTGCTGTTGCAGGCTTACTTTTGTTTGAAGGTATTATGATCATGTCAAAAAAAAAAAAAAAAAGTTGAAAAGAATGAAAGGGTGTCAAAAACTCAATTTTATGCCTTTTTTTCAACTCGCGTCCCAAAATTTATATATGTACAGAAAGAGAATTTATTAAAGTCCTTCAAGGAAACTTCTGGCCTCTTTTGATTTACTATTAAAAAAAAAAGTATAAGTGGGTTTGTGATTTACAGAAAATAAGTTTCAACATACGCCCTTAATTCAGCTGTTTGCTCACGTTTCCTTGCTAATTGGTTTTCCATCAACAATCGAAGTGTTTCTCTAGCCTATTACAATAAATTACGTGAGTCAAAAGTTGGAGTGTAAGCAAAAGTCAATTACTTGATGAGGTCGATATGCGTTTAAAATATGATGCATGTTGATAAATATAGTACTGATATTCTCGATGCTCTCTCCGAACTATGCCAAAAAAAAAAAAAGAATGATAAATTTTCGTATGTCATGCTATGAACCGTTTGTATCCAAATGTACCTTTTCTGGATTGTTGACAAGTACATCCAGCAAGTCTAAAAATTGAACAATTAAAGATCTATTTAAGCGCTTTAATTCTTGAACTCGATCTACAAAAAAGAAGGTCTGAATTAGAGCTATGTGATTTCATTCATAGATTATGTCTATACCAATGGCACTGTCAGGGAATAACTGCTTAACACCAAGTTCATCTAAAGTGGGAAGATGGTCGTCAATCTAAAGGTATACAATGTTAACACAGAAAGAGAAAAGATGCTGCTCGAAAGTCCTTCTAATTTACCTGCCACTTTTGGTCAAAAATAGTATACTCGTCAGTGGGAGGTGGTGGAGGTTGAAGTGCTTCAAGAGGGAACTCAGGGACTAGACCGGAGGATATCGTGTTTTCTGGAAATGTGCCAGTCTTCGTGGCCTGCTTTAATAAGTCTAAATTCTCGTCAGTGTACCTTTTAAAGTAAATAGGTGGATCGGGCCATGCACTTCTAGCTGATTGTTGGTCGTCCATGAGTTGCTGCAGGAAAAGAAAGAACGATAATTTATTATTTAAAATAAGCCACCACCTTCATTTCAATCAGCCTTTTGTCACTACCTCTTGGAAGAAAACAAAGGCGGTATTTAAAGTGCCGATATTCGCTGTGCAGGATCAACAATTGAGTTGAAATTGTTTTACCTGTCATAGGCGTATTCTGATAATGAGAGGAACTGATGTGGCTATCTTGCTCTCCTCTATTTATTTATATTTTATATATTAGATAAGTTCTTGTAGCAGCTTGGAAGGGAGTAGTTAGCAGACACATATAGAATAGTCGTAAAAACAAACGGACATTCTTAAACAAAGGCTAATTTACTAAGTTATATTCAAATGGGGTATGCCTCCTTATATGGTATTTTTTTTTAGCAGTGCAAGTAGTTTTGAAGGCTAGAAAGACCACAGAAAACAAGAGCCGAGGCTCAGATAAAGATGGGAAGTTTAACAAATTTAAACTTTATAAGTGGGGTATATTTTCATGCTACAAATTTGCAGGGTTTTTTTTTTTTATTTTGTTTATCAGGTACACTAATGTGCCCATCCTTACAGCTAGTTGTTTGTTTTTTACACATGTTTTGTAGCATTGGATCGACCAATAACATTGTGCTGATCACTTAGTTAATAGCTGAGATTCTAACGTATTGGCGAGAAGTGCGTTCTGTAGAGATGTGTCTGATGGGAATTTACACCGTGACTCATGCTGTCAGTGTCGAAAGATGCAAAAACCCTTTTAGGTAATGATTTTATCCAATCAAATGTAAAAGCAGTCTTTCAAATAAAAATAACACACAACTTTGGGAAAAATAAAATACTCCATTATTGACATTTCCCTTTTTCTTTTTCTTTTTTTTTTTTTTTTTAATCTTGTACATAGTAAGGAAAATAAAATAATGGACGGTCTGCTTTCAGAAAAAGATATTGAAAATGCACTGGAAAAACTTACAGTCGAGGAAGAGAAATTAGACCAAGCAATTGCTACCGAACAACAAGAAGAAATAGACACAACCTCATTCATTAGAAATAAGAGTAGTGTTTCTCAAAGTGACCATGCTAAAAAGAGAAGAAGGTAAATCAATCACCGTAATCTACATCTCTACTTTTCTAAGTGACTGTACGCTGTAGTTTGGCAACGTATAACCAACATGTTGGGATTCAAAATTCTCATATCCAACCCACCGACGATATTTTTAACTCGAACGATCCACGCCTTAAAGAGGTAATACGTGTTCACGTTAGTTTCAGAGATAGTGATGCTAACCAAATTAAAAAAAGGATATCATCGCTATAATCATGCAATATTTACAAGATGAAGGCTACCATGCTTCCCAGTCAGTTCTATATGATGAAACCAATGTTAAATGGAAAGAAAGGGAAGAGCGTACATTAGAAGTAAAACGTCTAAAGAAGGCGATTCTTGGTAAGATGACGAACTCCCATGCGTGTATAGCTCTAGCTTATTAAACTCATAAAATTAAATTAGACGGTGATTGGCAAGAAGTCGAGAAATTATGCACAAAACCTTTGGTCAAGAATCATCGATCATTTCTTTATTCTGTCTACAAACAACAATATTTGGAATACTTGGAGAGACGTGAAATCCAAAAAGCATTCACATTTTTAAACAAGCGATTAAAGCCACTTGAACATTTTCAGACAAAACCTAATGAATTTAAGGACATGTGCTATTTATTGACAGCCAAATCTATCCATGAAGCACCCAGTTTCAAAAATTGGGAAGGTATTATGGCTTCAAGAGAAGGCTTGGTAGATCAGCTTCAAAGCATGTTGGAATTTGAAACTGCCGATCGCACTGGAAATCGTCATATACCACCTGATCGTCTATTGGCTTTGCTTCGTCAAGCGGTTGCCTATCAAATTGAATTTTCTCGTTATCATCCAAAGATTGCTCCTACCGTAAACTCGTTGTTGGATGACTATACTAGTTTTGTGATACCCAATGCAGTAGGTGCTACTTTGACAGGTCATCAAGGTAATGTCAAATGTATAGAATTCATTGGTGAGGAAGGAAAGAAGATTGTGTCAGGTTCAAGTGATAATACACTTCGTATTTGGGATACGGAATCTGCAAAGTGTCTGGATGTTTTGCATGGCCATCGTTCACGTATTTGGGATCTCTCCACCACTCATCAAGGTGATTTCGTTGCTAGTGCTAGTGGTGATTCAACTGTCAAGATTTGGAACCTGAAGAACGCGAAAGCTACTTGTGCAGCGACATTAAATGGCCATGCCGGTGATGTCTATTCAGTTAAATATCATCCCAACGAGGTAAGCGACTAGCAATTTTGTGTTGGTTTTTACACGTATTCAAATATTCATGTTTATGGTTGCAGAGCCATTTAGTAACGGGTGGATATGACAAGACTGTTCGATTATTTGATGTCAATACCGGTGCTATCATAAAGACATTTCCAGGCCATCAATTGGCTGTTACAAAAACCATCTTTAATCCTCTTGGTAACTTGGTAATTAGTGGGTAAGTCCATTCAAAATGAAAAAAAATCCCCTAAGCTAAACCTACTTCAATTTAGGTCCAAGGATAATACCATTAAGTTTTGGGATATCGTGTCAGGTTTATGTATTCGTACAATTTCTTCTCATCTTGGCGAAGTGACATCCGTTGAGATGAACTCTAGCGGAACTCTATTGTTAAGTAGCTCAAAGGATAACTCGAACCGTCTTTGGGATGTTCGTATGGTTCGCCCCATTCGTAAATTAAAGGGTCATCAAAACACATCCAAGAATTTCGTAAGAGCCAAATTTGCGGATAATAATTTGATTGTGGGAGGAAGTGAGGATGGTATTGTGTATATCTGGGATCAAGAAACAGGCGAAGTTCTGCAAAAATTACGTGGTCACCAAGGTGTTGTATATGACTCTGCATGGAACGCTAAGCAGGGTATGCTTGCAAGTTGTAGTGATGACCAAACGGCAAAAGTATGGTGGTATGATGACGCTGTAAGTAAACTAACTATAAATTTATAAAATTATCACTCATCCAATGTTTAGGTCCCTCTGGAAATTTAAATACAAGATACCTCTAAATAAAAAAAGAAAAAACATTTTTTTATTATTATTACAATTCTATAATTTTAATTTATTTTGTCAATGGTAGGTATGCGACGTTTATAAAGACCGGCTTTATATATAGCCATGGATAGTATAGATAGGGCACCGATACCAAGAACTATACCTATACGGAACGT
Organism: Mucor mucedo; assembly: GCF_025094135.1. Lineage (NCBI taxonomy): Eukaryota > Fungi > Mucoromycota > Mucoromycetes > Mucorales > Mucoraceae > Mucor > Mucor mucedo. Next base: position 89,124 of record NW_026252341.1, on the reverse strand, counting down.
ACTTTTGAAGCAAACAGAACCATGACAAGCATGAGATTTTTGTAATTCTGCTTGACGTCCAAATAAGATTCCAAACAACACATTGAAAATCTGACTGCCAAAGGCTGGTGCAAACAGGAGCCACCCCCAATTACGGGCAAATACCTAAACACCCAGCCACAAAAAAAGAGATACTATTTAGACCATGATACATGTGTGTAATCACCTGATTTTACCTCTGTTCCAAATTCGGTGGTTGTAGCAGGAGCAACGCCAAACACAATACCATAAGCTGTGGAAATGACAATGGTACAAGGAACAAGAGTTTCTGCGGTTATGTCGGAAGCGGAGACGAGGAAAGTCAAAGTGGCAAGCATGGCCATGACAGCAAACACGAATATCCATAGTCGATGAATTCCCAATTTGTTTCTTAATAGATCACTCAGAGCGCCAAAGAATGCACGCGAAGCACAGTTTCCAAGGCTAAATAAAGTGATATGAACATTACGTGTATGTTGGTTGGAATCCGAGGAAACTGCATTCAAAATCTGTCCAATGTTGGCAAGATACACATATCCCACGCCAAGTACCACAAATAGTGTACAAAACAATGAAAATCCGATGGGATGCTTTAAAAATTCGATGCCGGATATCGACACTTCTGCAATTTTTTCCAGTGTCTCGTTTGTATTCTCTTCTATCGTAAAAAATCGTTCTTCATCGGCTACTGGTAGATAAGCAGTGTCTCTAATTGGGCCTAAAAAAAATGAACCAAGAAGAATACCAGCTGACATCGATAATGCAAGAAATATCAAGAAGTTGTATGTGCTGTCATTTTCAAAAGATGCCACGGCTATTTTGTCATCACTTCCAAATAATAAATCATTGATCTGTGAATACACCACACCACACATGCCAACAGAAGCTGTTGTTAGCCCCATACTGAGCCCACGACGCTGCTTGAAATTGTGGGACTAAATATAGAGTAAGTGTCTCGATAGTCTTTTTTTTAAAAAAAACAAATCTTTTCTTTTCTTTACTTGAGAATCCAATGCGCACAAATAAGCAGCAGCTCCAGCAAAACCGGTGCACATGAGATAAAGGGTACAAAGAATAAAGCTATCGGGTAGTCTTCCTGCATATGTTTGGGCCACTAGAAAAGGCCCACAAAAGATAATGAAAGCCGAGACCCGCAGAGTCCTTTTTTTTTAATAAAAGGTCAATAGTGAAGTACATGTAAGAAAGAAAGGGGGCTAATTACTTTGTTATTCCCAAGTTTTCAATCATCCAAGCACATAATGGCCCTGAAAATGACACGCCTATGAAGCATGCAGTACTAACTAGACTATTTTCTAAAGCTGTCCATTTGAACCTTTCGTTTAACGAAGTGCCAAAGGTCGGGTATATGTATTGTGGGCCTGATACATTAGCAACTATTAATGCTGCTATAAAGGAAAAGGCTAAAAGCACTTTGTGAGAAGGCCGTGGTATCATTTTTTTTTTCGGTCGTTATACGATTAAAAAGGTAAAAAAAGAAGATAAAAAACTATTTCAATTTTTATATGAAGAGCTCTTATTTTTTCATTGGTCGCTTTTAAATTAAAGTGTAGATCAACACACAGTGAGAGAGTCAGCCAATCAAGCTATCAAACGAGCCTTTGTATACAGTGTTACCAAGGCAATACACGTGCCACATACAGCCTATTTCCGATCCCAAAACCACCCATACATGTTTTTTAGTTCATTATACCAGACAATACAGCAATTCACAGCCAAAATGGAATTTTGTTTTTTTTTTTCCTCAATATTTAAAAAATATTTTTAATAAAAAGATAAACTAACAGAGATATTAGATTTATTTTTGGGCCTTGAGGACCTTCTTGACGATCTTTTGTTCCTCAATCAAGAAAGCACGGACGATACGGTTTCTGACACAGTGGGCACAACGAGAACCACCATAGGCACGAGAGACGTGCTTGTTAGTCTTGGAGACAGTAGCGAACTCACGAGGACGGAGAGCCTTGATCTAAACACAATTCAAAAAACGTCAATTTATCGTTCCATTGAAAAAAAAAAAGAAAAAACTTACACCAGCGAGAGCCTCACCACAATCACCACAACGAGGAGCCTTGACAGGCTTCTTCTCGTATTGGTAGACGAGCTTTCCACCTAAAATAAAAAAAAAGGAATAAGTTTTCATTGAATCGACAAGGTTTGAGATCACTATTTACCAGGAGTCTTTACGGCTCTGACACGGTTGGAACGGGTGTTGTAAGAACAACGACGACGGTAGGTAAGTCTCTGAGCCATTCTGTTGAAAGGAATTGAAATTGAAGTTTTTGAATAATGTTGAATTGGAAAATGGAGATAATTTAAAATATATATAAAAATAAAATTGATGGTATATCGATTAGTATTTTCGCTATCACATCCATCCATCCATTCATTCTATACGAATGAATCCATCCATCGTTTTGAAAAAATCTAATTACCTAGTATACTGACAACGATCGGTTAAGAAAGGGGGAGCGTATTGCTGTGCTTCCTACACAATTTACTTGTTCGCGGGATGGGGCTGCCCAACCCCACTGGCCCAATAAAAATTTATTATTTTTTAATCACCGCCTCGAATTGAAATCCGTGGGCCCACGCACAATAACTCGATGCATTAAGTGCTTTTATAATCTTGATTTCCTTTGTTTGTTGCTACTTGTACGAACGGCATGCTACGCGAAATAATATAGATATATAAAAGAGTTGTATATTTAGTAACTATTGAATTGACAGTTAGTTCAAACAAATCTTATATTGCGAGATATAATTATGAAGATAGTCCATGAAAAGTTTAAGCCAGCCTAATGCCAGTTTCATTTTAACAAAGGGAAAATATTCTACTGTCTGACTTAATTTATTGGAATTGAATAAATAATTGTAACTTGAATTTTTAATTCCTGGTACACTACAGATTGGACTTAAAAAGAGTATGAAACTATGGAGCCGCTCATAAAAAAGCATTTAAATATCTTATAAAGGTAAAAAAAACAACAGCGATGTCAATAAGTACTGTTCTTTTGGCTTTCATGTCATTTGAATACCTTAGTCAAATATATAAGATTTCGACTTATAGACATATGACTAATATTTATATTCATAAAAACAGATAGTACCCCGGTTGTTGCTTCCTCTTTGTATTAACGCACCATGCTGGATTAAAAAAATAAGTTTGCGAATATCCTATCGGCCGTTTTATTTTTATAAATCATATTGCTCGATCGAAAGAGTTGGATCAGTTACAGATTTTGCAAACCCAAGTCTCATTTTATCTGTATCAAATACCTAAAATACGAGCATGAGCACTGAAACCCAACGATAAATTATTGTTTAAGAAACAAAAGACTTACGGTATAATAACCCTTCAAGAATACATCGCCGAGTATCCAATGATTTGGCTTATGGATATTATGGCCCGAAATTCCTGATAAACACAGGTTCTCGTCGTCTTGCGAAGGAACAAGAATGTAATCATCCGAAGAAACTGACAGTGTAAAATTGTTCACATTAATGTTTAGTGCAGGCAAATGTCCCTTCAAATGACACGGGATTGAATAAGATCCATCACTGTTTACGACAGCACCCTCTATCTCGCTATGGATATGTTTAGCATCATCAGGGGTGACAATAATTAGAGTAGTACCTGTATTAATAATGAGCATATGATGCGTTTTCTATTTATTCGTTTCAGAGCTGAAAAAAAAATTACCTGTATCTAAAATAATAGACCGGGACTTTGTTTTATAAGTTCCAAATGATGAACTGGACATTTTTGTTAGCCAATATCGATCACTAGTTACAGGAGCATATTGAATCGGACCAGTATAACGATTTGGATCGGTACCACCAAAATCAATATCTCCCCCAGCAGGTTGAGTATATATGCCAAAGACAGCCTTCTCAATCAGGTTTTGTCCAGCCATGCTCTCAATTAATGTACGCTTATGTGTGTCCGTTTTACTTAATTTTGAAAAACCCATCCCTAATATACCGTCAATTGGTAAATCTTTAAACTCGCTGGATAACTCAATTGCATCAGCTATGTACTGGTTTTTTAAGGTCATATTCGCAATTTGAAGGGTATCATATCCAACACGAGCATTGATAGAACCTGTTCCATAGCGGATTTGGAGAAACTGTAAAGGATCATGATTTTGATATGTCTGTGAATTGTTACGTTGAAATTGATGGTGTGCATCACAGTATTCTTTTGTTGAGCAATCGCTGGAAACTATCCAAAAATCCGAACTACCTGTATCTAGTACAACATTAAATGCTTGTGCTGGTTCTCCAATAAAGATTTGGCTATAATATCCTATGTTGAGGAAAGTTTGAATGTCGATGCGCTTATTATGAATGGGATTTTTTTTCTTTTTATTATTACCACTGCCATGATAGTATCCCGTTTGCTGTAATTTTGTGCTATCTCGTTTTTGCAATGAATGTCCTTGTCTCTGTAATTTCAGCTTTTTAAACGACTGCCTATTTGAGGGAGAGCAGGTGGATATCAAGACAAAGGGAGCCAAAGTGATTAAATACGTTAAGAGTTTCATACTTTTTCTTTTAAAAAAAATGTTCAGTCAGAGTACTAGAAGTTTGTAGTGTGTTTTTGAAAACAATGATAAAAAGAAGGGTGTTTGTTATATAATATCAACTCTCGCATATTTTGTTCAAAATTTCTACAAAAATCCTATTGACAGGTCTCGTTTAAAATGGCCCGTACTACAAATGATACAAACATATTGGTGTATAGTGTACAAAACATTGAATGATGTTGTGGATGCTTCGATGTTGCGTAAAAGAGGTTTATGTAAAAAAAAAAAATGTTTATGTATGTATAAATTTGAGTCCAATGCCATTATTCGTCCTCCACACCGTAACGACTAAAGGAAAATATCAACGTTAGATTCGCGCAATTTAACCGAGTTCGTATACTTACGCCTTCATTTCCTTAATTTCTTCTTCCTTCTTTTGTAAATTCATCTTTTTGGTAATCTTGTTTTGTTGGTAATAAAGAACGATCAAGTAACGACCGAGAATATTGAAACCTTGTAAATGTTCACAGGCATTTTTGGCGTCGAAAATGTCCTCGTACACTACAAATGCTGTACCTCTGGTGTCAGTTGCATTGCCACTGGAGTACGTAAGGGAAAAAAAAGTGTTAGATGGCAGCTCATAAAGATGCTTTATTTCAACATTACACTCGGATTTGTCTAATCGGTCCGTATTTTCCAAACACTTCATAAATTTCTTCTGTTGTAATCTTGAAAGGTAAATTTCTATTCAAATATTGATTAACGTGGTTTGATGCATTCGGGGATACCGCAGTTTACCTAACAAATAAAACTCTGTTTACTTCTGGTGGTAATCGTACCTAAATCACGTAATATAATCAATTCGTATTCTTTTTGGCTCGTATTTCGTTTATTGCTCACTTTCGGACACATATACTTACGTTATTACGGCCTGCTAATTTATTTGCTGGATTCATTTTGTTTACAAGAGATCAATGAAGTAAAAAAAAGAGAACAAAAAGTTCATGGACAACCCGCCAAAAGAGTCACATAAAACCCAATACAATCTCAGCCATATATTTTAAAAATTCAGAAACTCTTTCAAGGCCTCCATCTGTATTATGCTAAAGTCATCTACTTTTGATCGATTGGTTTGATTGCTTAGCTTAAATCCACTAAAACTTTCTCATGGAATCGTAATACAGAAAAATACGGACACATCTTAAACGTGTACCCGTCTAGTTTATAGAAAATCGCACAATAAGGCGTTTTATTATTAGTTATTATAATTACAATTAAATGAATATCATAGCTGTTAATACTGTTAAAAACACGCAGGGCAAAAAGATTTTTAAGCTACCAGCGTCTGATACGGAAGCACTGTCACTGGAAAGGGAGCCGCTATTGGTGGTAGGAGGGGCATCATGATCATCCAAAAAGTATATACATGCGCTTGCGAAATCTTCTGACTTGCACACTGGTCCATCCTTGGATGATCCAGGTATAATCACTCCCAAATCTACTTTGCACTTTCCACTAACAAACTCTGGCTTGGCAGTAAAATTATTATCTTTGTAGTCGAAGTACGTATCTTGCGAAGTACATGAATCCGTGATAGTATTTCCATTACTCTCCATTAAGCATTCTTGTTTTCCCTCCAAGTTAAAGAGAAAACAGTGATTTCCTTCCACAGGGCAATCGAAGCAGAAAGAAGCATCACCTATAGCAGTGGGATACAGTACTGTTTTAGCAAGTGCAGTTGTAACCAAGAGCACTATTAATGTGATATGTTTAAACATTGGAAATTGCAGATAATTTAAAATCCATTGAAAGTAAAAGAATGAGCCGCTGTATTTATAGAAAAACTGTTATCCTATCATAAAAAAGCCTATTACAGAATTGTACCTGTATCCCCAGTTACACTAGTCAGTGGTTGTTATACCGTGAGTACAAAAATTAGCTTGTGTATTCCTACATTATAAAGTATAGTCTTCAGTAGATATAATAATGCTTATGTAAAGTGGAGAAAAAGAAATTGCGGAGGAATCAAACTTCAAATTTTCTGATTAAGAATAGGCAAGTCAAGGATACTAAATAATTCTATTGCATATAAATATCGGCACACAATTATTCGTAAATGCTGCGCCGTCTTACCAATCATTCGATTTGGATCATTGTGCCATGTATAATGCAGGCTGAGTAGAACCCTGACATTAACGAAATTAAAATATATCTATCAAGATTATAATGTGCGTAGTATTTAAATTAATCGCAGTTTCTTGCCAACTGTTATTTGTCATCGAAAATATTAACAGGAAGATGTCTCAAAATAAAGAAATTGAAATTGTTAATGAAATACACTGTATAATTTATATAAACATGTTGTACTCGTTTTAAAGTAAAGGCCTTCATGCTACCAAAGCTAAGTGCGAGGCATTTTTGGACTCGAGCAATCCTACTGAGGGAGACATTTCGATTTCAGAAACCATAAATGTTCTATACTTCGTCTTCAGTAAACTTGAGACAATGGACCGAATGTAAATTCAGTTTACAATTATTATACATCAACGATGAATAGTGAAGCTTTTTATGATGCACTACTATAAACTAGCTTTAACCACACACTCCAATTCTGAAAAAAAAAAAAAGAAGACAGAGATTGTGTCATGTTACACGTACTTTTTTTGTGCTTAGTGATACATTGGCAAATATAGCCAGTGGATTCAAAGTTAATAAAAGAAAATATCTGTTTATGATAGTACAGTTTATGACACATTTATGACTTTTCAATCGATGTATCAAATAAATCAAAATATGGTGATTTAAATCGGGATACGGGGGCATGTCTGGGGGGGGGGGAGAGACAATAAATCGTAAATATTATAATTTTTTTTGAATTTAAAATATTGACTTACCGAACTATCAACATATGTTTACGATATGGATGATTGGGGGTCTGTTGCAGGTCTTTAGAATCTACTTGGACGTAAGTTGTTGTTTTTTTGCATGAAACTTGCAATAGAGTGAATATTTCGAGTCGCGTTGGTATATCTATTCCATAATTTGTTACAACTTTTGCAAGTCAACAAATTGTGGATCTTTCCGACATCAGGGATTCGAACATTTTCCAATATTTCCAGCAAGCAGGAAGGATTGGAACGCATCTAAATTAAAGTATTAATATCTAGTACAACAATCCGAATCGTTCATTATTTTACCTGTGAAGAAAGGTGCTCATCGGTATACGCCAGAAATATTTGATTTTGGAATCAGTACTAATTGTCTTTTAGCATTGGTGACGATGACTGTTCCTACACTGTCTCTCAACCCATCGAGATATAATAAATCTTTAAAAAAAGTCTAATAAAAGTAAAAACATATAAGATGTAAATATTTTCAAATTCTTCAACTATAACTCACTGGCGTTCTTTTTTTGGCGTTTGTGGTCAGGAGGGGCTTCATCATATTTCCGTAGCAGCTTATTCAACCTCTCCAATTTTTTTCCCCTCTATTTCTTCAATTAAAACTGGACAGTCCAGGGCGGCTTTATCGTTATCCAATCCATAAAGGTATGCGATTTGCCTCTTCCAATAGTCTCTTGCTGTTGCAAAATTTAAACTCGATAAATAAACGCAAAAAGCGTCACCTCCACCAGAGCATCACCTTCACTGAGCATCACCAACACCTAACATTGCAAGTTGTCAGTCTGGTGAGATAAAAGTAAACTACTTCATACAACCGGTGGGATAACTTACACAATATCCCATTCATTGTCGCTTTTCCTAGGGACAGTCAGAGGGCACGTAGTCACAACGTAAGATCTGTGATTTGCCGTCCTTTAGATCTGGAAACAAGAATATATCCCCTCTTAGTAAAAAAATTAGGCATGCCGTTTCTGACGGTGTAGTTCCTGGAAAACTAAGAGCATAAATCCCTAAATTGGATTGTTAATTGCACCCATTAGTGAATTAACACAAAATACATACCATATAGGCTTCCTTTTGGCGTTTCTGGTAATCGGTGTTATCAACAGATAAACAAGATCAAGCGTTTCTTCGTGATAATTAAAAGAATGCGGATTTCCTTTTGGTTCTCTGATAACGAGAAGAAGGGGAATTCTCGGACGCACTTTTTCAAATAGATTGTCAAAAAAATAGAGATGGCGTAAACTTATACAATAACCATTTGGTTTTAATGATAAACTAGCTGTAAATGATTTAAATATATTGAATCGTCGCGTGATTATCCCACAAACAGGTTCTTTAAATCGGTCCAAATACAATAAATACATTGTTGTCACTGTATATTGTATAAAGCCTAAGACATAAAATCTAAGGTTTTACATCTTTTTTGAAGGCAATGTCGAGTAATGCTACAATATGCCGATACACAACGTAATTGTTTGCATAAAATATGCCAGAGTTTGATGTATTGATATGGCGTTGATTCAATTCCAAACCTTTGGGCTCCTAAAAAAGATTTTTTTAAAACAAATGATTTAGTAGTCACTCTTCATTTTTTGTAACTGGCGTGACACGACAAGGTTCATACTAGAAACGACATGTAGTATTGGTATTCTTGATTGACATTTTGTTTTTAGTCAAATATATGCATAAGGGCTAATAAGGTTACAGAACTGTGTGCATAATACTAAGCAGCCGTTCATTTAGGGGAACATTATCAAGGTGCACAAGTTCCTCATTTTGGGTCGCGTTCACACCATCATTATGATAGTTTGTGACACCAGAAATAAGCTGTGGGATGAAACTTCTGATAAAACAAACATTACAAACAACAAATAATTTAATCAAGATGTACTGTATAGTCTCTTCTCATCACCGCGGGAAAAAGCATGTATAAATCCCGCTCATCGTATATTACACAATGATCGATAACTCGTGTTACAGTGACATTAGAATGATATAAAGCCTTTTTTCTACTGTCTGACAGAAATGGCGAACAAAAAGAAAAAAAATCATGACGGCACACTTTGGTCATTTCAATTTATGCTAAAATAAAATCTACGAAACCTTATGTGGGGAATAAAAGAGAGCTGTAGGCAGACTGATTTTTTTCTCTTTTTAGAAGAAGTAAAATGTCCAGTCCTCAACACAAAAAACCTCGTTACCACTTGCGTGATATTGCCGAAAAGATCACGAAAAACATGTAAAATACTTTGAAATACTTTAAAGGCAGCCAACTAATATTTATTTTCAGTGGTGCAGAGATTAACTCGAAAGCACATCGAACCTTACGAAGCTATCCCGGCAATAAACACAGAGCATCCCAAAATGATAAAGAAGATCATATTCACGGCATTGATCATCCTGGTTCCACGGGAGTCATTTATGTTATGGACCGCGCTATGAAACAGGGTTTCTCTTATGCTAGTAAAGAATGGGCCAATTTTGGCCAAGGAGCTCCCGAAGTAGGACCCATTGAAGGCTGTATGGAACGACCAAAAACAATTGATATTCCAGAGTGTGCTTATGAATATGCCCCTGCGAGCGGTATTCCTGAATTAAAAGAGGCTGTTGCCAATCTTTATAACGAAATTTACCGCACGGATAAAGATTCAAAGTATACAAAAGAGAATGTCTGTATCTGTCCAGGCGGACGTGCTGGTTTGACCCGTGTAGCAGCAGCGATTGGGGATGTCAACGTCGGCTATTTTTTACCAGAGTATACAGCTTATGAACAAATGCTGTCTGTCTTTAAACGATTTGTACCTATTCCCACAACACTGGAAGAAGACTCAAACTATCATATCGACCCGGACACGGTTAGAAAAGAAATAGCCGGTAGAGGCTTAAGTGTAATTGTAGCATCAAACCCTCGTAATCCAACTGGTCAGGTCATTCAGGATCAGGAACTTGAAGAGCTTGTAACGATCGCCAAAGAAAAGCATGCAACGTTAGTTTTGGATGAATTTTATTCTGCGTATATTTACGGAGAAGAAGAAGGCAAGACAGTGAGTGCAACACAGTTTGTAGACGATGTCAACGAAGACGCAGTTATAATCATTGATGGATTGACGAAAAACTTCAGAGTAAGTCTAAATATTTTCAACAACAAAATAAATGAAGCTCATTCTATAATTAGATGCCTGGTTGGCGTGTTTGCTGGATTGTGGGACCCAAATCTGTAATTTCATCTATGGAAAGTGCAGGATCCTTTTTGGAAGGTGGTGCAAACCATCCTCTTCAAATCGCAGCCATCCCCTTTTTGGATCCTACAAAGTTTCGAGATGAAGCTAAAAGTCTTCAAAGTCATTTTCAAGCAAAGCGCGATTTCGTTTTAAAGAAGTTACGCGAAATGGGCCTTGACGTGAAAGTACCTCCAAATGCAACTTTTTACATCTGGCTTGATCTTTCACATTTGCCGGAGCCTATTAATGTTGGATTACAATTTTTTGAAGAGTGTCTCAAGGAGAAAGTGTGAGTAAAAAACAAAAAACAAAAAAAAAACGTAACTTAAATGTTTGATGCTCATTTATGTATTTATAGTATTGTTGTGCCTGGTATCTTTTTTGATGTCAATGTAAGAAATCTAAAAAGTACGCGTATTTTTCCATATTTTTTTTTTACTTAATTTAATTCTTTTAGCCTTCACATCGCCGTGAATTATTTGATTCTCCTTGTCATCACTTTGTAAGATTAAGTTTTGGTCCACCTATGGAACAACTTGAATTAGGATTGAAAAATATGAAGCGTGTCATTGAAAAGTATCAGTGAAAATGAAACTTGTTTGTTGTTCGGCTGAACAAGCCGAATTTGAGCGCCCATTTGAAACCGCCAATGAAGTATACATAGTGTAACCAATCAAATCATGCTGAAACATAATAAATATCGAGCTTTTTTTCCATTTTTCTTTTTTTCTTCTTTACAAATTTCCTTACATTAAACCCTTTTGTCACCTTTTTTTGCAACATGTCTCTTGCCAAACAAAATTTTGCTAGCCAATCTGAAGAAGCTTTGAACCAACAGGTTAATACCGAGTTGCAAGCTTCTCAAGTCTATTTATCTATGGCCGCTTGGGCCCAACATTCTTCTGTCGCTTTGCCCGGATTAGAGAAATATTTTCGTGAATCTGCCTCTGAAGAAAGAGAACATGCTCAACACTTGATTGGTAATATATATATCTTGGCTGACAACAGATATAAAAATAATATGCTAACATAACCTGATTAGATTATATCAATACAAGAGGTGGAAGAGTTGTATTACGTGCTTTGCAAGCACCAGAGGTAAGTAACTGGAAGCTTTCTGATCGTTCTATTTTACTGATAGTTTTTTTTTTCACTAGACTGATTGGAAGTCTGCTAAAAATGCAATTGAATCAGCTCTTCAACTTGAAAAAGGTAACGTGTGCTTATTTTTTAAATTTTTTTAAGGTATAAAAAACTGTCCCTGACCACATAATGATAGATGTCAACAAGTCACTTTTGAACTTGCACAAGATTTCTGACGGACAAGGTGATCCTCAAATGTGCGACTTTATCGAAAGTACCTACTTGGGTGAACAAGTTGAAGCTATCAAGAAGTTGTCAGACATGGTTACCCAACTTAACCGTGTTGGTGAAGGCCTTGGTGTTTATTTGTGGGATCAACAACTTTACAAGGATGGAACCGGTGCCGGAAGTCGTGCTATCGGCAACGGTGCTTAAAAAAAAATCACCCTGATGACATTTTAATTGTCCTAAATGGGGCAAACAAAGATAGTTTCTTTTTAAATAAAAAAAATTATTTTTTTATTTGTTAATATTACGCGGGTAAAAGAGCCACCTTCTCGTTTTGATTTTCAAACCACATGTCTGCCAAAAGAAACTTATACCAAATAATTGTGAGTGGTATAGTTGCAAAATGCCATAGACTATGAGCATCAAATACTCGCCACAAGGGCGGAAAATCAAATAGCTCGAGGCACATGGCGACTGAAACACCGACACCAGAAATGACAGCAAGATAAGCATAAGATCGTCTAGTTTGTGTAATATACCAGTACACCCAGACCACCACCTGTAGAACACCGACAGTTACATTAACATACATATTGTAAACATAATCAAAGGAAATGGCTGAAAGATAAATGATATGCGATAAATATCCACAAAGAAACAATAAACCCAATAAACGAGTACTATGTTTTTGGACTTGAAATACTCGAATTAAAGCAAAAAATAATGAATATAATACTAGTGAAAAGGCGCTAAAATAATCCATTAATTCAGTCCAATGTACATCTCTACCGTGGAAAATAGTACTCCATAGCCATGCATTCATACCCACAAGGATATAGCAGTAAACTAGTTTTGAGGTGATAGTTCGTGGGTATTTTCTTTCTTAGTAAAAAAAAATAGTAGAGATGCACGAGTCCGTTTCCTATCGAAAAAATCACAGAAGCAGGCTCTTGTATGCCAAGCACCCGATAGAAAGGCCATTTTCCATAATATTGATATATCGGTAGACCTCTTTCTTGAGCTTCATCTGTTATTGACTGCATGCAAGTATATCTACAATTTTCTGGACCTAATAACTATAGTGTTATTATAAATAGAGATAAGGTAGGTGTTGTGTCACTTACAGTTCCAATGGAGTAAACGTAGTGAGGCATCTAACGGAGTGGGGCAAGTGACTTGAACGCACTCGTCTAGACAATGACGATATTCGTTTTGTGTATCACCGTCTGAAGCTAAAGACGCACTCAAAAATAAAAGACTTAAAAGTACAAAATATTTGACAGACATTTTGTTCCCGGAGAAAAAATAGAAATAATATGTAAATCCTGCTAAAAAAAATGAAGGCTTCCCATCTTTTTAAACTAATGGAGTGTGACTCTTGTTTCTGATTAAAACTCCCAAAATAATAACTTTATGGGAACCCTCTTGTTTTCTCTATTACCCCCTTTTTGTGTCTTGATATGAAGCCAGTTAGCAATATCGTCAAACAGTTTGACAACCTGGTCTATCTTGATGACTATGTTGACAGTAAGAATACCCAGAAGAGAATGAAAAACGCGCAAATAAACCGCTAAGGAACACCTTTCTTTTTCTATAGCAATTGAGGCAGTTCCACTTGATTTACAAAGAAACTTTACTCTCATGAGAGAGCTTGATGGTTATGCACAAGGTAATATTGCCATATGATATAAAAATCTACAGATATTCACTTTAAGGTTAGATTTAATGGAGAATGTCTCCAAAGAAGCCATTACCCTGATTGACAATATCAAACATATGGACCCCAATGCACGTCTTGATAAATTAAAAAACCTCACCAATATACTAACAGAAACCCTAAAACGAGGTGAAGAAAAGGTTGCCTTAGCTAAATCAACTTTCGACGCAGTAGGACTTTTTTTAAATTACTTAATCTTCATTCACACACATTAAGTTCAATTGCTTTAGGTTGATCGTCATTGCAATCGACTTGACGCCGATTTAGTCAAGTTTGAGGAAGACCAGACTATCGGCGATAGTAGAATTACAACTTTACCAGGATTACAGCCCTCTGCTCGTAGCTTAAAAGACGGTGCAGACGTAAGGGAACGAGTTACAAAGCGATTAGAAAGGAAGGAAGTTAAGGGTGAACGAAAAAGTAAGACATTGAGACCAATCACTAGAAAGTGTACTCATTTTTTTAATTTTTCCAGCAGTCAATAAAAAGAGAAAGACAAAGGAAATTAATGGAACTCCTCCACCAGCTGCTGTACGTACGCAGGCACTAAAGGAGACTAAATCATTGAAAAGCTTAGAAAAAGAAAAAACAAAGAATGCATATAACTCAAATAGAAATGGAAACGGTACTGGGAAGCCAAAGCAGTAAGTCATCTAAAGCACATATTGTGTTTTCTTTACTCATCATATTTAGCATTGTTATTCCTGATATGCCGATTGATCCAAATGAACCTCTTTATTGCTATTGTCAACAAATATCCTACGGAGAAATGGTTGCCTGTGATAACACAGATGTAAGTTTAACTTATTATAATAACCGAAACAGTTATACTAACATTCTTCAGTGTGAAATTGAATGGTTCCATTTGGCTTGTGTCGATCTTAAAACTGTGCCAAAAGGTAAATGGTATTGCAGTAATTGTATTTTAAAAATGAAGGGGCGACAGAGGAAATAATTTGAACTTCCCCCTTTGTCATACTGTGTTCGCACTTTAAATTCAACCAACCCAAATGTAAAATAATAAAAAAGTATTCAGACGCTGAAGATACTAAACTAGATGTGTTTTTTTATCAAGACGTCTATTCTGGTATGTTACAATGTATCATATTATTGTAAAAAATACTAAACGTCCATGACGTTCTGTCGAAAATAACATTAAGTTAATTTGGAAAAGAACCTTGCATGTTTGTCAAAAAGACCTACCCCAAGCATTTAGATAAGTCCACAGACAAAGCTACAGCCAAGTGTTTTATACATAATTGTCGTGAATTGAAGCTAGCGTGTTTAAACTGTCTTGAGGAAATTGTATGACGGTTTAGCAACATGATTTAACCGTCAATATTGTCATAGCAACACAGACCCTTACCGTACCTGCATAAGTTTGATGCTTTTTTAAATTGAACAAAGGTTAGCTTCTACAAAGCAGGTTCTTAATTGATTGACACTCATCGGTAAATAGTGCACATATCACAAAAGCAATAAACCCCTCCCCCATTTTATTAATAAGAAAAAAAGTTACAAAAGCTAATTTAAATTGGATTTTGCCTTAACTAATTTAATTTGTTCATCTTCATGCAGAGAAACTATGCCACGCCTGTTTGTTTTCCTCATCTGTTAGGCGTAATATAAAAGGTTTTATAACTGATGAGAGTGACACGAGGCCGTTGGATGACTTAAGCATATTTTGGATCAAACTGGAATATCGTTCCTCTCAAAGCTTCAATATTATTCTTGCAGTCTCATTCAATAGCTTTTTTAATCACATCTTCCACAGATGCACTGTTCTATGTGTCACGGACAAAAAAATTTGTTTGTGCCCAATTCTTGAATACAATTTTTTTAGAAGGAAACTTACTATTTCCTGGAGATATAAGGGAACGATACGAGAAGAAAAGAGGCACCGAACAGTGAGATTAAAAATTACCATGCGCCGAATATTTCGCTTTAATTTTTTTTTAAAGTGACGTATGGTTCATATGTGTACCGATCGGCAATTGTCTTTAATATGGCCAAAGCATCAAACAAGCCTTTGTGATAATCAAATTTAAATTTTAGTTGGTTTGAACATCCAAAATGATGGGATGTTTCCAAGAAGAGGGTCTTTAATCTTTTTGATTCATACATCCTGACTACTCTATCTCCCTTGTAGATATTACGATGATCTACCATCTTGTTCATAGTTTCTAGTTGGATTTATACATCCACTCTAAACACACTTCGCCATCGCAGAAATGGTTTTGGTAGAATCCAATTCAGATGAAATGGCCTTTGCAACTGCTTTTAAAAAAAGGATACAGAAAGAGAGCGTGGAATCCAGATTCACCAAACGTTCTCAGACGGATCAGCTTTCCCGATATAAATACTTTCTTTCGTGTGTAATTGAGATCGCCTCAAAAATTTCATCTTTTGGTTTGGTGGGAAAAGGAAAGAGAAAAGGATGTGAATGAGTTTTTAATCATAAGAATGATAAACAGGAGCTGGTTTATATCAGGATGATTTAATTGTCTATTTGATCGCCTATAATGTTTGAACCCTTTGCCAATAATGGAAACATCGGCGGAACTTGGAAATTGTCTATCCTTGTTTTAGTAGTAGCATGTACCAATAGTGAAGCACCGATAGTGAAGTATATTTTATGAATGAAAAAGAAATTACCCTATGAAGCTTGGGAAAGCTTAAGATGAATAGTACGTGAATGAACACAAATCTCTTTTTTAGATGTATATGTAGAATTTATCGTCTAAATCACTGCCAAACAACTATGTTGTATATTTTTCATAGGACAAACATTATTTACATATTACTTGGACATAATAATATTATAATGACACCGATGATTTACCTCGCGACCATCACGTTGATCGCCAGTGGTGTATCCAGCGTAACCGAAATTTGATGGACTAATCCCCCCGCCCTCCTCAAAATCCGAAGGAAAATTTCGATTCATGTGTCTTCTAGAAGGATTGCATCTTTTCTGATGTCATCTACACGTATGTGGTTCTTGTAGAAAGCGTGTCACGGCAGCTCGTTGTGTTCTGCGTTTACATTTTCATATGATTTTTCTATTATAGTATGAAATGATTTCACCATTTGATGAAAAAAATGATTTTATTTTATGATATATAGAAGTTTCGAGTAAGAAACGTCAAATGCTAAAAAAAGTGGTTTATTCTCCTCTTGACTTGAATACAGGCCCAAGCTCAGCCATACCGGCTTTATCTTCATCTTCAGTAAGTCGAAGAATTGACGGGTTTACGATGGTGGAGAGGGAAGTAAGGTCGCTGGATTTCTTAAACATATTTTTGACTAATGTTGCCTCATGCTCCTTCTTGAGTTCCATTACTATTCTTGAAGTTTGCTTCAACAATTCTTTTGTTTTCCAGTAAAATTGGATAAAATTTGGAATTGCTTCCAGCTTGTCATCGATACTTGGTTTTATTTCAAGTGTATCCTCAAGCCAAAGTTCATATATGTTTTCGTCTGGTACGAATGACATACTCCATAAATATACTGTTGTGTCACTTGCGTGAACAAAGATAACTTTTACTTTTTTAAATGTGGTGATTGATGCATATTGGTATTCATCGGCAATTGTTTTTATCATGGCTAATGATCCAAATAAGCCCTTATGGTGGTCAAATTTAGATTTGGATTGATCACTACATCCAAAATGAGACGATGTTTCTAGAAGGAGAATCTCTAAATTCTTATATCCGTACATTCGGATCAACCCATCAGCATTATATTTGTTACGGCCATCGATTAGCATATTTAGTGCCTTTAGTTGAGTGGACATCGCTTCTAAACAAACTTCACCATCACAAAAATCAGTTTTAGCTGCACCAAACTCTGCTGCAACTGCTGCTGCCACTGCCTTTAAAAAAGGAAACAAGAAAAGGCCATTGAATTCAGGTTCACCGTCATGGATGTCTTTGTAAGTGGTATGGAAATTGTACATGGCTTGAAATATATTTTCAACAAATAAAAAGGTATCTTCATCTTCACCTTCTGCTTCTGGTACGTTTCTAATTGCTTTTCTATACTTTTTCAAATCATGTTGATTCATGATATTATTAATGTATGACATGCACACCTCTGGAAGTGGATATTCCTTTTCTTCATGCTGGCTGACATGTTGATCATAAAGCTCCTTATTCAAAAAAGGTCTATATGAAACAGTTTTTCCACAACGAATGACATGGTGGTATTCTGGGCTAAAAGGGTGGAAGGTTTCCTTATTTTCAAGGAATTTGTTCCATTTTCCCAAAATAGAGTTGATTTCTTGAGTATTTCCTTCAAATTCAGCTTGGCAGGGTTTCCTCGTTTTTGTTGTTTCTTCAAAGTCATCATTAGCCTTGCGTTTTGTATTCATGCTGCTACTTTCGGATGCAGTATATGTATCACCAAGTTGGATATTTCCAATGTTATTGTTGTTACCGATCATGTTAAAAGTGTTTTTACTGTTAAGACATCTAATCTTTTTGGGCAAGGCTGCTTTTGCTTTAAGTTTAGAACTTCCAGGCTGTTATAAGAACGTATTTAGTGATTTTTTCAAACAAAATACAGTAAAAAAATCGCTTACCACTTTTTCTTTCTTTAATACAATTAAGTAATCTTTTAACTTTGCTGTCACTGAACGTTGATTAATAAGCCAATCAAGATCTTTTTGATAGGCATCTAAAATGAATTTGTACTTTTTAAACTTGTTGAGGTTATTGTGTGTTTGGTTGAAATAATGACTGAATGACCATTGTTCTGCTTCATGTTCGTGAAAGTAATTTCTTGATCCTTCGTGATGTTCAGCGAGCTTAAAGCTTTTAAATTCAGGAGGTAGCATTTGGTTTCTTACTAACAAGTGAAATAAAAAGGAACAAGGACATGGTTAAAAAAAAATCAAAAAAATCAAAATTTGCATATTGATTAATTATCAAGGCTTGCACAAATCAAAGTCATTCAAATCAAGATGCTGATTATCAAAATGAGTTTTACAATAAGATTTTGAGATACAAAACATTTATCCTTACTTTTGCTTTTCTTTTTTATTTTTGGACGCGTTTTCTTGCCACGATTTTTAGGTGATCATAGATGCGCGTTAGTCACACTGCCAATAATTTTTTGATTTTTTTGAAAATACAACCAACTGTGGTGAGGTCACGGTGACTGATATGTGTAACTCAAGCCATCCAATGGGTATCACAGCCAGTAGCAAAGCGTAGAAGAGCCTCTGCCAATCAAACCACATCATCCCTATATTAAAAGATAATCATACAAATAGTTTCAGAAAATCAAATATAAATTAACCAAGTTCAAAATAAATAAAATATAAGTCCTCTTACACCCCAATTTCTACGTTTATCAATACTTTCCTTGTTAGTTGGAGAGGAGATTATAGTCAAGAAGGTGCTCAGATAGTTTGATTTATTAAGCCAATAGGTAATTAGAATCCCGTTACAACACAACCCATTAGGAGAAGTTGATTTTGACCCAAATTTGGTAATTCTAAGAAGATCAGCCAATAAATGCTCGCCTTGAGTTTAAATTAAAAATGCTGACGATGCTCTTAGTTCACAAAAAACTTTTTTTTTTTTCTTTTCATCAACTTCATCATCATAAACCAACACAATCGGAACGAGTGAATCTTTTGCTTGGACTCCTTATCTTTATACTGTAGGACTTAGTAAGGTATAAGGGTATATCGGTTGTGAGCAATCTCTGTGGGCTTGGCGAATATCCTATTTTGTGACGCAACTAAACCCATGTTGGCCAGAGTTGGCTTATTTGAAAAACAGCCTTGTGTTGTTTTGAAATTAAGTTGTTCATCGGGATTGTTTTGATGATGAGAATTCAGCAAATCTTAAAGCCACAATCGGAACGAGTGATGTTTACTTGGACTCCTTATCTTTATACTGTAGGACTTAGTAAGGTATAAAGGTATATCGGTTGTGAGCAATCTCTGTGGGCTTGGCGAATATCCTATTTTGTGACGCAACTAAACCCATGTTGGCCAGAGTTGGCTTATTTGAAAAACAGCCTTGTGTTGTTTTGAAATTAAGTTGTTCATCGAGATTGCTTTGCTTTAAGAGTTGTTGAATTTTTTTTTTTCATGGTAAGATTTGAAATATGTAATATTCATTTACACTAATTTTTTTTTTAACCTGTGGGAGGATTGAACACTTTGTTTATTCCTCACGTTAGACTAGCCTGCTTCAACTTACTCTTGCATATTTTGATAATCATAAAAAGCACTAATTTACCCTGATTTTAAGCAGTTGTTCTTGTTCAAGCTCCATAATGGCTCATATGCTAAATCCATAATATCTGAATTTGTTTAAATAAAATATTAAAAATACGCAATAATATAGCCTCTTTTTGTGATAACCGGGTTAATCAATTCAGGTACATGGATTGGAGCATTATCCATAATTATGCAATAACCCTTCATTTCAGGAAAGTCATCCACGATGCCCATGGTGTCATTGAGAAATCGCAAATAATGACCACGCGTAGTACCTTTGGGGACAGACAATATATCTTCAGGTGCCTTTCTCTTTGTAGCTCCTACAACGTTTCTCTTCTTTGTGTTTCCAGATTCTCTCATACTAAGATTGACAACCCCAGGAGCTGAAATTGCACCAATTATGGTGTGGGAAATACCTCTTGCTGATTGGACGGTAACAATGGCTTGAGTTTCTCGTTTAGACCACCCACGACTACGACGTAAAGCCAGATTCATCAACAAAAATACAATTTCTCAGATAATCCATTCCATTTTCTACCCATTAGTTAACCCAGTCAGCACGAGCCTGAAGAGTTTCTTCCTTATTATGGGCAAGAGGATGACGGGTCGTAACTTTGATACTTAAATTGCATTCTTCCTTCATAAATTCAGCTACTCTTGATTTTTTAATCTGTAAACCAACAAAGCTTGTAGTCAAATTATCTACAGCATCTTGAATAGTCGCAGAAGAATCCTCATTAAAAAAATTGATCAAATGAGCCTTATGATTCCCGTTGAGCTGGCTAACAGGTCTATTCGAACCGAGATTTGTTTTTTTTCGTAGGAATCTCCCTCTCAGGGTCCTCCTCGTAAGTCTTTTTCTATTTGCGTGCGGTATCATAATTGACGTTGACTGCTTCTTTGGGCTTCAAAAGTTTTTTCCTTTAAGAAATAAAAGTATCTTTTACGGTCTTCAATAGTATAAACGTTATATTGATGAGGCCATTTTTTTTCAAAAAGATGTCTAATTGAGAGTGGACGCACTGTACCAGGAAACTGTTTTCTTTCGAAAACGCCAATTGACGGGTTTTTAAAATCAAAGGGGGATGTTTATGTTTCTAGTACATGGTTACATGCACAAGATATTGTTAAATTACACCGCAGACAGTGCTTTGGAAAATTTCTTCTAGTGGCTTCTACGCAGTAATGATATGATCGAAACCAATGTCATACTAAATTATAAACGGAGCTCCGTCCCCCCATTAATCGGTTCATGTGATTAAAAAGGCAATAAATTATTATACTTTTTGGCACGAAACCAGTTTTCAATTTCATAATTAAATATACCTCCTTTTTTTTTTTTTCAAAAAAAAATGGGCAATTGAATTTTAAAAACCGACCTATTTTTTTTTCCAATTGAGAATGGACGCACTGTATGTTTTTTCTCGGCGTCAAAAGAGTAAAATGAAATCAATACCGGAACTTCAATCCTAAAAAGTGACATCATGACGAAGGGGATAAAGATGTGGTTTTTGCTTCTTGCCTTATTAAATTCTGCAAAAAAAAAAATTAGCTTTTCGTTAAACATTTTTTTTTTTTTTTTTTTTTTTTTTTTTTTTTTTTTTTTATCAGCATGATGACACAAGATCAGCTACTTGTCTTGTCGTTTTCAAAGTCGAATAGCTCTGTGTTAATCGAGCAATTCCTTAAAGAAGCATTACAAATTCTTAAACATGCAGACATTTTACTTTCAAATAATACAATACAAGATGAAGCCGATGTTGACACCGAAAAAGACACAGATACGGTGACGTGGCGATTGAATTTGACACCCACAATGATGACATTAGATACAAGTATTTTGACGGTATCAGGCTTAGAAAAGGTGCTGGAATTAATACGTATCAATGTAAAGCCACAACCGCCCAAAATTCGACACAAAAAAAGAGTGAATTCAGACATGTTTGATATTTCATTGTTTCGATACATGATTGAACCTATTACAAAGCTGTCGACCTTGACGACGATACCTCGAATGGATGGATTAAACCAGTATAATTCAGCACAACTGATGAGACACTGTGTACAGAGTTTTATTGATTGTGGTTATGCGTATTTTTTAGATGTGCCCAGTTTAGTTGCAAATACAGAAATGATATTATCTCAACCTAGTGCAGCAAAAGAACATACAGTGGAGACTCTATTGATTTTCAGTATTTGTACTTTAATGATTCGGCATACAACTATACATCATCGAGGGGATTTGAATGTAGCTAATTCATTAATGCATACTTATTACTCAAAAGCACGTCAATTGTTACAAGAATTATTTGATATGCACCATATAGCTATTGTCCAATCATTGTTTATTTTATCACTCTTCCCACAAGGCCACGTACATTTATATTCTCCATCAAGGGTAAAATCACCTTTATTGACAATGGCAATAAGAATGGCATTAGCGATGGATCTGCATCGATTGGATATACAACATGACAAAGAGTCGGATCAAAAAGAAAAGCTCAGGAGATTGGCATGGATGTTATTGTGTGCAGATTATTATGCTGATTGGAATTCAACAGGGAAGACAGGGATGATTGGTGTTACAGACTGGCATGTTAATTTCCCACAGGCAATCTTACCGGCGGAACAAAATATATCAAGGAAAGTTGAATATTTTTCAAATTATTGTCGCATTATCCTTATCCGAAAGATGGAATTATTAAAGTCGAGTTACATGATTTCACTCTTATCACCCAAAGCGTTAAGATCAGGTCTTGATGAACAGCTATTTCAGACATACTTCAATACGCCTGAAACGTTCAAATTAAATCTTGATAATGCCAATCAAACGTGGAGCAAAAATACAGACTTGGAATCACTTTTATTACATGAATTATACTGTCATTCACAATTATTCGCTCAACTGCCCTTTTTACCCAAACGATATTTTGAAGAATTTGTCAAGCATCATGATTCAAGCCAAACAGCAGATTTAAACGATATTTATCAACGTATTACACAATCCTCTATACCATTCACAAGAACAAAAGCAACACCAACATCCAAGCAAATTTTTTTAACAGAGCAAGACTTAGAATTAGAGTTCTACTGCCTTGTAGGCTGCCTAAGTATTGTCAATCATTATACCCAGATATTAGAAGCCTTAACATCAATTGATACGATTGGATGTCACCATAGCCCTGTGTATGGTGCCATGATTACTATCTATGTGTATCTCATGATTGATAAGTCCTGTCAATATCCTGAAATTAAATCCATCTGTCAAATCAATCTCCTTAGAACTCAACGCATTCTTAGACAGGCTAGATCCATTTATGCTGATCCCACCATCCTACTTTTAGAAAGAGTCTTGACAAGAAACCATGTAGCGCCAAAAGATGAAACCCCAATTTGTACATTAAACAAAAGAACACTAGAAATTATTCGTTCTTTACAAGCAAAATCCTCCTATTTACATCATCACTATGATGACGACGATGTAAAGTCCGAATAAAACATTAATAAATAATAATAATAAAAAAAAAGAACGTTTATTTTTTAAAGGGTATACGAGTGTCGTCTTTCTTTTGTGATCTGATGTGGCGAAATCACATCCTCATAAGTGGGTGGTGGTCTCTGGATCAATTCAGGTGCTGTTGGTTCAACCATAAATTCATCTGCTGTTGGATCCAAAGGAACAGGATCTCGGCTGCTTCCTGCTTCATAATAATGCGCGTAACAAAGATCCCCATGATGATGTGGTGTTGGCGGAAACATTCTCATTTCCTTTTCTAATTGGGTTTTCATTTTTAATTTTTCGTCCATCTTTTTTGTCTTTTTTCTTTCGTGTCCAAACAAAACTTCTAATATGCGTTGTTTCTGTGCATGGTTCTTGTAAACATCGGGTATTAAACTCTCGAAATTTTCAAACACCATTGGTTTCCATAAAGGTTCGGTCAATGTCGGATCTTGGTATATTAAGTTGATTAGTTTTGCGTCTTTTTCTTTGGGTGTGATAGATAGATCATCCAATAAAACAGATTGCTGATTTATCTGATTATTCAATTCTATCCAGGCTTGTAATGTATTGTGCTTTAAGAGATAGCGGGTATATGCAATGAGGATGAAGCTTGTGGTAATAATAAGTGGTATAATTGCGTACATTTGGGGTAGACCGGATTTTAAGCTTAAAATAAGAACCATCATGAGCTGGAAAACAACCAGTGATATCATGACGATACAGTATAACATGGGCCATATTTGCCCATGCGTTTCTACCTTTGTGACATAAATATACATCAATTTATATTTAAAGGTAATTGTAGCCAGACCAAAATAAAGTAGTGCAAATGGAAGTGCCACAGGTGCTGTTACTGAAAAGACCAATGCTGCCGTAAAGAAAGAGATGACCATGCCATAACTCTTTGCGAATTTAAACTGAGGTGGTGCTCCAACCATGATTGACAACTGTCTTGGTGTATATCGGAATAATCCCTTTGATTTAAAAACAACGATCCACATTAGTGGTGTCAATTGTAATAACTCAAACAGAATACCAACCGACCTTATACACATGTAATTTATCCAAAACGAAGACACGTCCGACATATTTTTGGCAAGTTGTACTAAATATTGGGAAATGTTTTTGTCTTTTAAAGTACCTGCCATCGTCAGGGCACTAATCTGCCCCACAATACCAATCATAATACTTATCAGTGTAAATACTAACAAATTGTTAAGGATAAAAAACGCGTATAGTTTTGAGAGCGTCTTTTGTTGAATAACAGTTTCGGTCTTGTAAGCTTGTTGTTTCGCCACAAAATGCAGCAATTCAGGTACTCCAAAATAGAACAATACCATTAAACAAGGTGTAACATAAGACTGTATAACACCTGTCAGCAGTCTATAATGATAAAGGACTTCTTCTGATTGGGGAAATAAACGAATCAGATTAACAAGATTGGATAGGACACTGAGTATGGCTATGGGTATTGACCAAATAAAGTTGATGGATAAGAATAAACCATAACCAAACCAACGTTTTAACTGTGCTGTCTGTTCATCGATTTGCATATTTTTCCAAACAATATCGTCTGGGTGTGGTGCCAATTGAATACTTTCACAAGTGGGTTGGTGATATATTTTGTTTATAAAGAGACTTTTTTCAATGGATAAATACGCTTGTTGAGCTATTGATCTACTCTGATACACAATCCACCCATAATTATTCGGTTGAAGTTTTTGTCGCTTTCGTTTAATGGATGTATATAACGATAAGGCGCGCTCTGTGTAATGATCGATAGCGTCCACAAACTTCCATCCAATAATAATTTGAGGTCGTTTTGGATTGGTTCCTTTACTGATTTGATATAAAAAAGTGTCTAATGAATTTTCCAGTTTCTTTATGATTCGATTATAGTCTTGTATGAGGAGGGTTAATTTCTGGTTATTTTCACCTATGATGACTTGTGAACATGATACTTTAGAGTGAGAATCAACCATTGTTTTCACAATTTCGTCTTGAGTACAGGCATGTGTGACGGCCGGAGCCTTTTCAATATCGAAATGAACTAACAACGTTCTTCCAATCAAATCCTGTTTTTCTTTTTGTAGTAATTCAATAGGCGACATTAGAGGTAACCTTGATCTTGTTGCTTCTTCTTGTTGCATGTAATATGCCTGTCGAAAAAGTATAAATTTTTTGGACGAATGGATCATTTGCCATATAACAATAATTGAGAATATATATGTTGCGATTGTAGGAGACCAAAACCACCGAAGATCTGGCTTGCCATGCGATTTACCATATTGATAATTCATTGCTGTAATGGACAGAAATTCAAGCCCAACCGGCGGCCAATCTCTAACACATTGTCAGTTTTTTTTTTTTTTTTTTTTTTTTTGGTAATTTTGTTGTAGCTTACCCGGTTTTATATGCTGCAAGTATATTGATTGGGAGAAATACAAACATTGAAATTAATGTAATGGTGATCACTATTCGTTTTAAAACTCTTGTAAAATAAATAAACACAAAAGCGTCAAAGCCAATTGTTGTCAATAACGTATCATCCTTAACTCGAAATAGTGGCTTTATCCAATCGAACCAACCTGGACCAAGCGTAACTGGTCTTTGTACACTAAACGTTATTTGGAAATCAATAAACTTTTTTCTTTTTTTGGCGTTCTTTTTTTCTTTTTCTTTTTTTCTTACTCAGTTTTTAATAATTTTGCTTTGGGTGCGTAAATAAAAGTATGTCTTGGTCTCAACCAGCTGAATAAAAAAAATACGCATATGGCAAACACAATGTCTGTGACGATTTGAATAAGCATTGCCTTCAGATTTACGTCATCTTCCAGCATCTGCTGCTTTTTAAATGAAATGTCTAGTTCACTCATACGATAGGGAAAAGAAATTACTGAAAAAAAAGGGAAAGAAAAGAAGAACGAGAAAAGATCGAAATTTTTTATGTAGAACATGAGAACCATCTTCTGGGTTAGAAACCAACTCAAGAGAAATCCGGGGTCAGGTGATGTGGGCCATCAAATACTGTAATTAGTGACTAAGCATTCAAGGTAGAGCCAGGCTGGTGAATATTTGTGGGTACAAACCAAAACAAAAAGCCATCGACGCCTATGAAGAATTGTTTGGGACAAGAAGTGCAGCTGCTGCAGTGCACATAAATTAGATTAAACGGGAGTAAAGTGGCTGATGAAATTTTACCAATGGCGGCTGATGATAACATAAGCGACTAAAGCAATATCATTCAAATCACAAGCAGTACGAAGCAACGTAGGGCACTTAGATGGGAGTAATTTTAAATGAAGTATGTGGGTACTCTTACAGGATCCACAAAGTCCAACCATCTGTGTAAGAGAGCTCAGTATGCAATAGAATCGATAATGTCAACAAATTCTCAGAGCGTATGCGATCCTTCCAGGCTAGTAAGTAATGCTCCAATAGTGAATGGGTGATACAAAGAACTGTTGTAATAAAACCATTATCTAAACTCCAGATCCTTCAACAAACAATGTGTAGGGTTTTATTCGTTCAGGTACAAACTTACAACAGATACACTAACACTTTTGCTGGCTTGCCCATACAAACACTTAAAAACAACAAAAGATCAGAATTTTGATAAAAAGGCTTCCATTGCGTCACCTTCGGGGCTGGGACTTCAAGGTGCAGTAAAAAAAAAAAGAAGGTGTGTAACGATCGGTGAAACGTTTTTCCTAGATCAATACATATGTATGATGATCTTCGTTTGAATGCGCTTCCTTGCCAAACAAAAGGCAAAAATTATGTGATTAATTAAGACAACCATCGGTTTTTTATAATGTAAACCCAAAAATAAAAGCTGGAAAACTACTCGAACTTTCTCGCGTTCTCCTTTCGACACTGTAAAGGAAATTATACCTTTGCTGACTACCTTTTATTCTGATTAAGATTACTACTTCAAAATAAAATTTGTAATTAAGTCTACACATTTGTTTTTAAATCAATTAATGACTCCCAATAATATCAGAAAAGCAATCCCGTTTCCCTAAATTGATATCAAATCTTCTCATACTTGACCAAAAGAAGTGCATAAGATAGTTGTCAATTTTCTGATCAGACCTAATTACTGCAACAGTTAATCAATAGTAATTTCGATTGTATCAATTTATAGTATATCCTATATTATAGAACGGATATTACTTTCTGTAATAGCTGCTTCATCTTCTTCAACTTTTTCTATACGGACATTATGATGTCCTCAACCAGTCAATGTGAAATCATCTTCAAGGGTGTCACTTGGTTATAGATGAACGTGCTTTAGAAATGCTGTCGAGCCATGTGCTGCTAGAATTACTGCTGAAAGGAGTGGTTGTATTACTGTGCATTATCTCTCTTTGCTGGAAGAAGCATTCACCTTCTTTGATTTGTTACTGTAATTACAAAGAAGTTCTGGTGTGGAGTTATTACTTAACATGGCATTTTTCCTTTCATTTAGCAGGATGTTGTATATAAATGCTTTGTATGAGTAGGAAAAAGCAAAAATAGCCTGTCTTGGCCAAAAGAATATATTAATTATAGCTGTACTTAATTTCCATAGGCCAGATATAATTTACGTAAATTGGAGTGGAAGCACTGCGTGAGGCTAATTGAATAGGAACGAGATGCTGGGGAGCGCACCTCTTAGAATGTATGACTCATCTTTACTTTGATCTGCGCTCTTATGAATGATCTCCTGTACGTTAACATCCTACCAAGAATACAATTCTACTAGTCAGATTTGAGTAGGGCATGCTACAGCCAAATCGAGTCAACAGATCCATCAGAGGCGAGAAAATCTTCACTGGAAATATCGTTGATATCTTTGTCATATGCAAAATAAGCAGAATGAGCTCCGCACTGGGACTTGACATATTCGAACGCTTGCTTGGCATACTTTCTGATGCCTTCAATCTTCTTAATTTTGTGTATATGTTTGCATTGATATTTTGTTGTAAACTGGATCTAAATTTCTGTTAACCATACTTCTTATGCTTTTGGGGGTAGAAGGAAAACAAGAAAACAAACATTGTTAGTGATTGTAATTGTGTCAAGTAAGCTAGCTCCGCAAAAAAATGTATGATCTACTTCCGACATTTTAGAAAAGGCCTAAAATGAGTGTATAGAATTCCACGAAGAAACTAACAATCATGTTCATTATTGATTTTGTTATTATTTTTTCGAATACGCTGTATGCATTATATAATATATTTTCTTAAATAACTATTGAATTATAGCTATAAACAACTGTTAAATGCAGTTATGTACTAAAATTAAAAATTGATGGCAATCCGTTTACAGCCCGAGTGCATGGGAGGGTTTAAATAATACCCCATTTTGATTGGATAAAAAAATATATATAAACGTTGGACAGCCAAAGGCCAAAAAAAAAAAAAAAAAAAAAAAACTCCAAGGCCCTTTTCTTTTTTTAAACTAAAAAACAGCTTCTAATTCTTTAAACTGTCAACTTGTTGACATGAATTTAATATAAACACAAGATTCCTTCTTTTTTTTTTCTGAAAAAAAGATATTCATAGACAAACACCAAACTACTTTAATAGAAAATGCCAGAACAGAATCCAACAACACCTGATCAACAAGATCAAAACGAAGAAAATTCAAACAATCAAAACCAAGACTCAAAAAAAAAGCGAACCGGACCGAAAAGGCGAAAGGTGACTCATGGTAAATATCTTAGACGAAGCAGCGCTATAAACACTATCCTAAAATCCCTCCATAGCTTGTGTATACTGTAGACGTTCCCATATGACTTGTGACGAAGGTTTTTTTTTTTTTTTTTGGCATTTTACATAGGTGACTCATACATTGTTACATATACAGGTCGCCCTTGTCAACGTTGTATTAAGCGTAGTATTGGTCACTTATGTCATGATGAAGTAAAGACGTCAGGTAATACACCGCAACCGCAACATCAACCACAACCACAACAGCAACAGCAACAGCAGCAACAGCAACAACAACAGCAACAACAACAACAACAGCAGCAGCAGCAGCAGCAGGTTAATACCAATCGACAAGATGGCATGAGTCAACAAGGACTTAATGGCGGAAATTACCCGCCCTTATCCACTATTAACAATGGTATGTTTTTTTAAGGTGTGTGTGAGAGTATTTTTAAATTAATATTTATTTATAGCACAAAATAGTAATATGGGTGGGCTTCCACTTCAATTTTATGGACAAATGGGAGCAGGTCAACTTACTTTTGCTAGTGAGCAAATGGGAAATGAAATATCTGTTATTAGCGATTTTCTCGATTCACTTGGTTCTAATAGTGATACCCAAGGGATGTATACACCAAGTAACAACACACCAACTGTGAATACAACCGAAAGATTCTTCTTAACAGCAGCTGATCCATCCGATGGTAAATTAGAGGATCGCCTTACTGAAGTCATTAACGCCAAATACGAAGCTGGCTTTTTAAAACCATACAATTATGTCAATGGTTACGCCAGACTTCAAAAATACATGGATAACAAGTATGTTTTTAATACTTTTTTTTTTCAAAAATCCTTCTAATTCTTCTTTTATATTCTGTAGCATGTCTGCTTCTAGTAGACAGAGGATTTTGAATGTGATGGGAACATTTCGTCCTGCTTTTAGATCAGTAGCACAGTCATTGACTGATATCGATTTGATTCTTGTAGAGGAAGCTTTCGAGCGTTTACTTTTGGTAAGTAGTGCGATCATATGCGCATATTTGAAGCAATTAAAGGGTTAAACAATTGGGATCTGTAGGATTACGATCGTGTTTTCAGTTCGATGGGTATACCCGCTTGTTTATGGCGTCGTACAGGTGAAATCTATAAGGGCAATAAAGAATTCGCAGCTCTTGTCAATGTTCCTATTGAAAATTTAAGGGAGGGTCGGTTATGTATTTATGAACTGATGGCTGAGGAATCTGCTGTTAATTATTGGGAGGTAAACATAAACAAATAAAATACGTGAGTGCAAGGCGAGTGACTAACACTATCTGGACAGAAATATGGAAACATTGCTTTTGATCCTGGACAAAAAGCTGTATTGACATCTTGTTTGCTAAGAAGTCCTAACCCCGAAAATACAAGCGTCATCTCATGTTGTTTCTCGTTTACTATTCGAAGAGATAAATATAACATTCCTGTAAGTAACCTTTTTGTTATTTTGTATATAATTTGTTGCTAATTCAATTTTTCCCGTAGACTGTCATTGTTGGAAACTTTTTACCAATCCAGTTACAATAATTTTTTTTTGCTATCCTCATAACACTTTTTTACTTCCTCCTTCTATACAATACTTTTTTTTTTTTGTCTAATAATAATTTTTGTGTCACTCTTTATTTTATCTGATATCGAACATGATTGTATACATTAAGTTTAAGTTTTCACAGGGACCATGCTTTGTTAATGATCCAAAGACGCAATTGTGTCACACAAACAGATGTAATTTTAGGCTCTGGAACGTGGTATAGTTTATAACTTTAGCCACTTTCCGGACATATTTTAATGTGTTTTTATTACAATGAATCATGAAATATTTTCTCAGCCACAATATACTGATCTCTTGATTTAAAAAGCCGTTTACAAGAGGCGATATTGGAAGGCACTGTCATGAACAACCAAGCAGCCACTGGCATGCTGATATAATCAAAGTAATTTATCCACGTCCGGCTTTCTTGCTTGGTCTTGTTTAAGAACTCCAGATCTATAAACCGGTGCAGGTTTTCATAGATGAAGAGTGTACAGAATAGTGGCACAGGTAAAAATACACTAGTGAGTTTCAAAATATGCCAAACGTGCATGTAAAAACTGGAATCCATTATAGGGTTTTCAAAGCTAAACACAATTTTCATCAGAGGCACCGATAAAAACATAATCCACCCTGATGTTACTGGAACAAAATGCGTTTCAAACACTTTGAGTACAATAATCATCTTTTCAAATGAGTTATAATGACTATCTGTGCAACATGTTGGTAATAAATTTAGCGCGTTACGAAGTGTAAAAGAGACATCAGCTACACCGTTATAATGCCGCTTAGCTTGAACAAATCGTGCATTTAAATTACTAAGGTAACCTTCGGTTTCGACATTCATCAAATTGATAGGCACAAAGATGGGTACCATGCGGGCACGTCCTTGCGTCTTGAATATACATTTCAATGTCATGTGCATATCCTCACCAACAGCGTCTGCATCCGTATCCCAATAACCTACTTTGTCAGCCAACACACAGCTTAAGCTGTATGTTGAACAGGGAAATCCAATACCTCGACTACCACTTAAATTCGCCATCATCATGGAAGACCATGTGATATCTGTAACTCTAACTGCTGCAGGAACATTGAAACAATTTCTGCTGAAAAAGATAGGAGGTGCGTATACTTTAAAATAAGGATCTTCTGTAAATTTGAATTCCCTTTCAACCTTTTTTTTTTAAAAAATGTTAATTTTAAAAATTTCACGATATGCTACTTATTCTTACCTCAGTCATGTATAATTCAGGTATGTGCGAGTCTGAATCCGCAATTGTGATCATGATTCTTTTTATGTCCATGCCCTTTTGAATCAACTCGGCACATGCTTTTCTAGCGGCATAACTGATATTAGATCCTTTACCTCTAGCTTCACCGGGAAGATCGGATGGATGATTGGTGACAATAAAATCAAGAAACTTGTCGTTAAAATACTCTTTGAGATGATCTGATTTTGTCGTGTGAAATAGTTCGGATGCCTCCATAGCTAGAACAAGCACATAATTTGTTCGGGCTTTCCTATTAATAGAATTTATTAGTCCCCCAAAACTGATCTTGGCAATGAGACTTACTTATGTATGGCAATACGGTTTATTGTGTCTTTTATTAATGCCTCGGGCTCAGAATAATTTGGTACCACAATAGCGTGCACCAAATCATCAAAAGCTAAGCAAGACTCCATTTCCGTGATGATATGATTTGTTATATTATCTTGGTCTTTATTAATCGTTCGCTTGATCTTTGTCGACGTTTTGTAAAATTGAAATAAATGGTTGAATTGAGTTCCGAAGATTATCATAAAGTACCCAGCTAAAAAGAGAATCCAGATTCGAGGAAAGTACATAGGCCCCAGTATCATTGATAACACCACGCCAATACATACAGAAGGTGCAACATATTCAAATGGATCATTCGCAAATTTGAACATGGGTTAGAGGGAAAAAAGTGATTAGAAGGAAGAAAGCAACAAATTTTGATTTTTTTTTTTTTTTTTTTTTTTTTTGATTTAAGAAAAGGATCAGTCAAATAAGGAGAAGGTTCTTTTTTTTTTAGACAACAATCAATTACAGTTACGATGTATGTTCTTTGAAAATTTCAATTAATAGATATAGTGTATATTGTGCACCATTCTATTTTTACATTGTACTCTTTATTATAACAATCATGGCACCGAGGTTGGCCTTTATTTGCTCGATTTTCTTTATTCACAATCAAGTTTGCATCCGCGTTCTCGGTCCTATTGTTGAATCAAATTCATTATTCTCTTTTTTTTCTTAAATCAAATAATAGAATAATCAAATAATTTAAAGGAGATCAAACTTTGGAGTGACAACCACTGTAGATCAGTCTTATAAAAAGTGATTTACACTAAAATTTCGTGCATGTGATACGCACTTCGCGGCCTTTTAACCACCTCGATTATTCTCGTTTATGAATACAAACAATCAAATCTTCCACGTTCCTAAAGATTGATTGGTAGATAGATGAGCTCACGTACACTTAAATATATGTAGATAATTTTTCTAAATACATCCACTAAATCATACATGTTACACGTAGCAATTAGGCATAAAATTTTCTCTTTAAGCAGATTGTGTTTGTAAAATGCTGTTTCTTGGCTGATACGTAACTACACCAGTGTGCAGATAACTGGTTTTTGTAAGTGTAAGCCATAAAGTTTAACTTTTTATGTAACTTACAGCTGAACTGTTTACAACTTTTTTTTTTTTTTTTTTTGAAAAAAATTCAAATGTCACCCAAGCTTAACCCTAGAAAACTATAGGGTTCTTAACTCACTCCTTAGTAATGGCTAGAATTTCTCGGTTCATTAGCAGTAAATTTACATATAAAAAGTGCCTTATGTAAACTTTAAACCGCAATAAGGCTTAAAGAATAGTAAATCTACACTCTCTATCATAAATTACTGCCTGATTTCCTTTATATTTTGATATTCCTTCCACAGGCATACCCCAAAACCGTCAATTATATAGCTAAATAACTGAAAGACATCGGTGACTATAAAATCACTGCACTTAATACTATCTGTTAATATATGACTGATATCGTAGATATCACAATAGACTATAAAATAATCAAAGTAAAGATAACCTTTTATTAAGAGTTAAATGAGCTCGTATTTATACTTTTACGAAGCTGTGTCTAAACTAATAGTAGATCCAATCAGGATTACTATTCTATCGTTTATCCATGTATTCTTATTCGTCCATAGCAACTTTTTCCATGGTTACGGTCTCCAGTCTGTCTACTGAGATCCAATATTGATTTGTATTGTTTCTATGATTTAATACATCTGCGATACAACAGTGACAATTAGTGAAAAAAAAAATCGAATCGAAAATGGTGGCACCAATTTATATTGTCTTGACCAATAATGGTGAAATGTTTATTATGTTGTGTTAGGACAAATAATTACACTTGTGATTAATCTGATATGGATCTAGCTTTTGATCGTCGCACATGAACCCCTTTATTACAAACAAAACATCTCATTAAAATAAAAAACGTCGATTGCAAGTTTCAAACCGGATAAAACCAGGTCAGGCTAATTGTGATATTAGTTCTTAAGCACTAGTAGCTTTGACTTTGAAAAATTACCTACCTCGTCAGTTTTTGCCCCAAAACAAAGGAAGCCTGCATATATTGTGTCAACTGGGACATTGAGTATACCTAGCCTTTTTTTTGTGTCGGAGTGAAGCACTTAAATTGTTGGACATTGATAAACAGTTAGCTTAATTTTGATGGTATAAATAGCAGATCAATACGATATAAAATATGAATTTTGATCATCAAACAGTAAACTTACGAAGATTCATCTAGTTATGATAACAGAAAAGAGGAGACGAAGAAGATTAAATTTATTATAAAGCTTCAACATTATTAAACTATAATTACCTCCATCTCTGATTTACATGATCTATTAAATTTATCTGTATATATAATCTACCTTCGTCCTCCTTTTAAAGTAGGTTTTATTGAGAGGAAATCGTTTAAATAGTTAAATATTTCAACTTAATGCAATCAAAGTGCTGAGTTGTTTAAACGAAATACGCGACGAAACCTTACAATTAAAAACTGCATCTCCTATTAAATGTGCTTTGTGCTATTTCGGTTATTTTGACGAGCTCAATAAAGTCAATCATCTTTTTAGCATCTTGATATCCCCCTTCATATGCCTCATTAAATAATGTTAGGGCTTGATTAAGATCTTGATCTACGTGGTGACCGTGGAGGTACATTCGTCCGAGTGAATTTTTACCAGCGTTGGAATTCATTGAGGCAGCAATTGAATACCATTCGAAAGCCTTTTTTAAGTCCTGATCGATTCCAATGTTTTGTACGTAGATGTCTCCGATTGCCGCAGCCGATACACCTTGGCCTGATTCCACAGATTTTTTATAGTACTTTACTGCATTTCCAATGTCTTGCTTAATGCCAAATCCACCGACCTGGTATATTTTTCCCATTAGAAAATACACAGTTCCGTGTCGGTAGAGCGAACCATATTTCAGTATCAAAGACAAATTTGTAAGAGACTTTTCATAATCCTTGCGTGTACCTAATCCCCTAAAGTAAAGCAGTGCTAACTCATAGTGAGCTTCAATAAAACCTTTTTCCTTGGATTTGGTGTACCAGTCGAACGCTTCCTCGTATTTATTGTGAATAACAGCATGCTTTCCGGCAATGCATTGGGCTATCATGTGACCATTGTTTGCGGCATCAAAGATAACATCATTTGCTTTACAAAATAGGACTTTTGCTTCCATACCACCATTATCATACGCATTTTTACAAAGTAAATCATAAGTTCTTGATTGTAAAAGCATTGCAAAGTTAAATTGAGAAAAGCTGACATTTTTTTCAGGACTCGCCATCAAGTACCAGAAAGAGTCTCTCAACATTTCCCTGATAAATCTCTTGTCATAATTGTTGTAGTATCTTGCAATGTCTGCTACAGAAAAAGGTTGAATGTTCAAGCATCTTGTTTTTGATGTGAAATCAGCGGCCTGCTCCCAGTTTGCTATTGTAATGGCATTGTTGTCTTTGAATAAATTCAATACCGTTTCACCGCGTTTTTGCTCCATCTCAACAATCACCTTTTCATACCAAAGGATAGCCTTGCCAACGTTTTGCGTTACTCCGAATCCCCCTTCTTCAAATATGGCGCCAACAAAGGACCGTGCTTCGTAGCGTTTGGATGCATATATTAACCATTTTATTGCGTGTTTAAAGCTTTTCTCCACACCATCGCCTTTATACAACATGAGCCCGGTAAAAAATTGAGCAGTACAATTATGCCACCGCTTTGCTGCTTTTTCAAAGAGCTGAAAAGCTTTAACTGGATCTCTTTTATCACTGAGTCCCATGTAATAAATGCAGGCTAAAATAATTGTGCCATACTCATGTTCATATAAGGATGCAGTCTCAAAATATTGGAGTGCTTTTAAGTAATTGCCACAATTCAACTCTTGAACCCCCTTGAGCAGGTCTTCGTCTCCTGGTTTGGGATGGTCTTTAAAAAACACAACTTAGCTCATGAACGTATTAGGCACACTTTATTTTATTTACCAGGTAGTGTATATGATAGCGATAGTGGCATGTAGATTGATAGAAGAGAAACAAACACACTCAACCAACAAACCGATTATTTTTATACTGATTACGTTTTGTTTTTAAAATCCCGTCAAAAATAAACTATTTATGCTGAGGTTGTTTCCATCATCATCACTACGTGTTTTATTTGTTAAACTAAAGGGATAACAAACAAGAAACATCAGTTATTTACTATAGGAGATAGTGTTTTATATATTTAATAATTGAGCTTAGATATAAATAACAAACATTCAAAGGGAGCTACGAGAAGAAAGTAAAATAAGGATATTATCTAATTTTTTGTTAAATAAACAATAAATAAATATTCATTTTCCGGATAAAAAAAAAAGGCACGCATGATTATGGCCAGAAACACTTTGTTTTGGGACTTATTAAATTGAAGTTCAACGTATGTCACCTTCCAAAAGTCATTTTAATAGAGTCATTGTTCTGAGTCTCTTGTCCACATTTAAAGTTTTTGTACTTGAAAGAAATAACTCTGTCGAATAATATTTTGCTTATAATGCAAGATTATGGTCTCCTTATTTCTTTTAGAGATTCTTATCTTGACATACAAACAAGTACATCTAATGATTGATGTTTTTGCTCTAAAATTCCTAATATTAAGCTATTAGTCGTAGATTTCAATTAAAGAGATAGTTTGTATATATGGGCAGCCCTTGATCTAGGTAAGATTTTCATGTCGATTTCAAAGGTAGTATCAGAATTACGCAAATAATTGTTGCTACACGTGGCTATTTTTGGACAGGCGATCAATATATTTTGTAAAGAAACGATCGAGTAATTTGGATCTCGTTCTCAAGTGTTACTTATTTTAGTGTATTGACCTCAAACAAAGAAATATAATATAATGCGCAGACCTTTTCATAGCATTTGTTAGACTACCTTCTTTTCTCCAAAGTAAAAGAGAGAGGTTCAAACTCCCTTTGTTACCAAATGAAAAAAAAAAAATGTGCTACAGGCTCTAACGCATTTGATCCTTGTTTATCCTTACATAAGTGTGTCTTTACATTACCTAAAGTTGGGCGATTACAAAAATAAACTTCTTGCAATCTAGAGTATAATTTAATGCGTATGCAGTAAATCAATGACTATTTTTTATTATATTATAGATAATGATACACTAATTTAATCAGAGCAAGGAGGAACATTCCCCTGTAGCAACAAGAACTGATTAATCGGTAAGGCTCATATTGTTCTGAGTTCAGTCTTGACTGATGGCTTTATTTTAAAAATCAAAACATCTAGACCCCCATTTGAAGGCGAATGTGCTGCTTTATTTCTGTGTATTATTTGATACTTGCAGGATTTCCTTAAATAAAAACCACGGAAAGTATTTATAGATCTACAAGAGCAAATTTAGAATCCCAGTCACTGAAGTGTTCAGCTTTAGTACTGCATAATATTTGGAATTCATTGCATACAATAGGAATATTTGAGCCAAGATATTAAAATGTCTAGTTTGATCAGTGACTTATGAGACTGTCAGATTTGTGGCGTATAAAATAGTGTGATTGTATCATATTGCATAATTATAAGCATAACCAGCTTGTTAAAGGCATTAAATAAAAATACCCCTGGTTTCTTTGTTATATGTATATATACTGACTACATTGAGGTTTTTTTATGAACAGAGAATGCTTTTGATTGTCATTACATCAATGCAGTTTTTTATATGGTTTCAACCTGTGACCTTTTATTTTATAATTCAGCCGGTTAACTGGTAGCACAAAGGTGTTAACCGGAAATACAGTTCTTCATTCTATCCGCATTTTCTTTTTTATTGTTATCTTTTTTTCTTTCTTTTAATAAAATTCCAGTAGAAAACAACAACAAACAATGACAGGTAAACGAACAGGGAAAAATATAGCATAAGAGAAATATGCTAATGTTTTTGTCTTAGAATTATACAAGGCTGCATTCGCTTATGAAACAGACAAAGAAGACGAGTTATCTCTTAAAGTAGGAGAGACCGTGCGTATTTCTAACAAAGATAGTCCTGACTGGTGGTTGGCAGAAAGAATTGATAATAATAAGGAGTTTGGCCTGGTGCCAAGCAATGTAATGTAGTACTTTTCACTCTTTTAAGTTTAGGAATGGCTAATCTTGTTTTTTTTCTTTATTTAGTTTCTCGAAAAGATACCAGTGAAAGAAGGTAAAGAAAAGGAAAGAAACATCATATGATATAGTACTGACGATTATTATTATTATTGTTTAGGAATTATATTAGCTATTGTGACCAAAGATTACTTGGCACAATCGCCGGAAGAATTATCTCTACAAAAGAATAGAATCGTGACTATTTTGGAAAAAGATGTTGGTGAAGGATGGTGGAAAGGTGACTTGAATGGGAAAACGGGCCTTTTCCCGGCCGACGTAAGTTTTTTTTGAATGGTTGCACTAGAAATTCCTTACTTAGTCTCCATTTTTTCTTTCTTTTTGTCCTAAGCACGTGGAGTTGGTAGAAGAAGGTGAACACCCCGAGGATAATGACTCAAAGTCCAAAAGTAAGTTTTTTTTTTATATATAGTCACATTCCACAATGGAACGCATGTTATTTATTTTCTTTCTATTTTAGAAGATGCATTTAAACTAGCTGCTTATGGTGTCAAACAAGGTGGTATAGGTAGTATCTTGGCTGGTGGATTTTCTTTAAAGAGATCTTCTACGTCCGCACGAAGCTCAATGAATGAAAGACCCACCTCAACAAATTCTACATCACACCCTGAAACATCTGTAAGTTTTACCTTATTCCCTTGTATTACCTTTTTTTCTCTTATGTTTTGTATTTATTTGCTATTAATATAGGCTCCCTCAATTCCAAATAAACCTCATCCCACCATTGCAAAACCCGTGGAGCAAGTAGCTGCGCCCACTAAGAAAGGTTGGTCACTCTTTCAGTTCGTCGTGCTATACATTGGATTAATCGGATTTCATTATTAGGTACAATGTCATCTAGAGCTATGGTTCTTCATGATTATGCACCTGAGAGCGAAGGTATAACTATGGTAACATGTGCATATAAACTATTTACTAAACTATGTAACCAATAGATGAAATAAAGCTTATGAGAGGAGAATACGTTACAGTTATAGATCAGCTAGAGAATGACGGATGGTGGAAAGGTACGAGTGAAAGCGGAGAAACTGGCGTATTCCCTTCAAACTTTGTTCAGATTTTGGAAGAGGATAAACCCCCACAAAGACCTGTTCGTGCTAGACCTGCAACTGTAAAGACCGAGGCGCCTGTAGTAGCAGCACCACCGGAGAGTATGGCCCGACCTCCTCCCGTACCTGTAACCACACGTCCTACATCTTTATTGTCTCAAAGGGAAG
The DNA here is from genome assembly GCF_025094135.1 of Mucor mucedo. Classification (NCBI taxonomy): domain Eukaryota; kingdom Fungi; phylum Mucoromycota; class Mucoromycetes; order Mucorales; family Mucoraceae; genus Mucor; species Mucor mucedo. Next base: position 49,429 of record NW_026252341.1, on the reverse strand, counting down.
GATCCTCCCTTGGGTCCCCTCCTCCACGCCCTACTACGACACCGCCTCGTCCAATTACATCACCTCCTGTTCCCTCTACTCGACGTACTAATTCGATTGTATCTCCACCACCTATTGAAATAGGTCACCGACGCATTCCATCTATCCCGCTCACTTCTCCTGATTTACCGCCCATGTCACCCGGTTTCGAAAGACCTACGCGTCCTATCCCTAGACCAACATCTACTATTTCATCCGATTTGTATGGGGCTAGAAGTCCTGAGGCACATCAAAATGCACTAAACCATATGGCTAAACCACCAAAGATGAACTTTGGGGCCAAGGCGCCTCACGCAGTTCCCCCATCTCCATCCACTAGTCGACCCGTTTCGACCAACGATGAAGTGATTCCTCCCGTCCCTAAAAGATCCATGCCTCCACTTCCTGAAAAGACCATCCTACCAAACAATTTTGATCAAAGTCAGGTACCTGAGAAAAAAACTCCCCCACATCGTAATATCGCACTTCCATCTACGCCAGATCCATTGGATATGAAGATTAGACAACTCATAAAGGTAGAGACAGATAAAATCCGTCAAGAATTCGAAAACAAGTTAGAACAGGAACGTATGGAACGTCAGCGTATTCAGGATGAGCTTGACGAATTGAAAGCAAGTTTGGTTTAAATCTGCTGTCTCATCAACTGCCAATTATAAAAATAAATAAAATATATATGATGTCAGATCGAGATGGAGTGAATATAATTGATTACGTATAGGTGCTAATAGAGTTGGTTAGAGAAAAGAAAACTGTGAAGATGTGTAATGCATAAAGTATGTCTTTATCAGTGTATGTTACAATGGCGTAAATGCATGCATCCTTACATAAGAGTCGATGGTTACAAAATAATATGTGTATTAGGGCTTCTGAAAAGAAGTTATAAATTCCTATAATGCATGGTTTTTTGATAGATGAATACACATCCTAGCCACATACCATGATTTCTGTTTTTTTTTCATGCAACACCGTAAAGTGCATGAATAACTTCGTGTGGACCTTCAACTTCGATCTAAGGCAGATCTCAGATATGAAAACCCCTGTTTATATCCAATCATAATCCGGGTATAGTATGTGTATAGAAACAAACCATTTCCCCCCTAGACAAAATGACTATGGCAGCTACACACCTAGCATTATGTAATCAGCATTTTGTATACTATTTTTTGAAGGTAGCGGGGTGAATTTTACTTCAGATTACTAAATCACCGTTATTTAGTGAATATATCGAAGTGTTCCTTTGACCATAAAATCCTTTGTAAAATGCATAACTACTCTTTGAATTCGGCAAACAGAGTAGCCTTTGATGTTGGTATAATAGTGTTGCTTAATAAGTCCTTCACACACAAACATGGAAATCCAGATTTAACGACAGTAATTATACATTTAAAAGGCCAAACTGATTTTCATTTCCAACATATAAAAAGAATTTATATGTGGAGACGTGACACAAGGTCCCCTCCCTCCTTCTTCTTTACTACTGTAGAAATAAATAATGAAATCAAACTATACCGAGAACTTGGCTTGGTTTAAACATACAGTCGAACCGCACATGACAACAAAGCATGGTGAAGACACACGATGTTACCATGCTGCTTTAAGAAAACCACCAATCCCATTTGAATTTACGGCCAACACTGACGAACAAGGTAGTTCTTTCTTTTTGTTTTTTTGTTTTTTTTACTCCATTGGTGTTAACAACAGATCTGGAATCTACCGAACAAAGTTTCGCATTCTCGAAAAAGGAGGAGAACAGAGGAACGTTTTCTATCGGACGATGAGATAGATCTAACTAAGCCTTTATCGCCACTAGCTTTGTCGCCTATACCAACATGTTCGCATATACCCACTGTACCTGAAAAACAGATATTTGTAAAAAAAAAAAAAAAAATCGAAAAGGATGATAACTCCGTCTCTTAATATCATTCAAACAAAATATAGGATCACTCATTTGATGAAAATTTATTCACTTTATCGCAGGTTTGGCCAAAGCATATATGTTTGACAATTTTTAAGAAATTAATGTTTCTTTCTCTCTTTAGGATAACAGGTACAAAAAAAAAAATGTTGTTAGTAAACAGAACATATTTTTTTAACTGTATAATTAGAAACTCCATAACTAGAACAATGAGCGATCTTTCTATTTACTACGACGCTGAGGAAGACTGGATTGATGAAAATGATATTGTAGAGTTTGAAGAAGTCACACCACCAGTACCTATAGCAGAAGCGCCTTTGGTGCAACCTGGTCGCAGAGAAGAGATTCAAACACTCCTGCAAGCTGTCTTCAACATCAATCACTTCCTCCCAAATCAGTACGAAGCGATTGATGCTGCAATGAATGGGGATGATATATTCTTGGTCTTGCCAAAGGGCGAGCAAAGAAACATCTGCTACCAAATACCCATATTACATCACTTCCCCAATTTGACAAATATCGTGATTGTGCCCGATTCGTTTTATTTATTACAACAAGACGATCACAATTTGTCAGTACATAATATACCAACATTATTTGTAAGCAAGTCTAAAAGCAGCTTCAAAAAAAATTGGGTCTCCATGAACGATGTAGATACTGCCTTGCTCAAGAAATATAGCATTGTCTATATGACTTTTGATGTATTTGCTAAGTGCTCTCTCGTTATCCAAGAACTCTACAGGGAGAACCTATTGTCGAGAATTATTATCGACGAAGCACAATGTGTATCACAATGGGGAACGGATTTTGTATTTGGTTTTTTACGAATCACAGAAAATTTAAAAAGCACATACCCTACTGTGCCTATAACTGCACTAACAGCCATAGCCAACGAAAGAATACAATTAGATATTATGCACAAACTCTCTATACAAGACACTTGTAAAATTTTTAAAAGAAGTATATATTTATAATTCCGGATTAATAAAACCTCGCATTCTCTCTTGATTCATCACTTGCATCATGACTTGATTACACATTTTAGCATAAGGATTTTCGGACACTGCAAAATTACGCGCAATCGGATTACCCAATTTGGCTCCCATCTCAAAATCCTTTTGCGACCCACTGATATCTCCCTGTTGACGTTTTATAATGGCTCGTTGAGTATACGCTTGTTTTAAAATCTTGGGCTGTCCCTCTCCAATATCCTGAATGACATAATCCAAGTCTTTTAGCGCTGCCTCCAAATTATCCTGCATCCGGTACAATTGGGCTCTAAGTTTACCGAAATAGAGTAAATAACACAAAGAGCATATACATCTTTTGAATCTTACCTATTGTTATACGCTGAAGAGTATTTACTTTCTATTTCGATACACTTGTTAAATAACTCTAATGCCTTATCAGAGTTTGCATCCTTTTCTACCAACACAACAGCTTCTTTTTCAATCGCCTCTAATTTTGCAATGGTTTCAGGGGATATATCATACTCTAGAAACATGTAAGTACAAGATGTACATCATTTCTTTTTTTCGTATACTTTACTTGGTTTTGTATCAACTGTGCTGGAGATTGTATCAAGAGGCAATCCTTGTGATTCTGATTGACTGTTAAACACACCATCTTGTTTTATTTTTACAAAGGTCTTACCAGGATTGAACATGAATTCCAATACGGCATCGTCTGAAATGGACATTTATGTATAACTTTTTTGTTTTAATATACAAGAAAAAAAGAACAAAAGAAAGACTATCCCTTTTTGTTTTCCAGTTTGAATTTATATGCATATCAAAGCGTGAGAAAAAAAAGGCCTACAGGATGTAAGCGGACGATAAAAAAAAATATGGATAAAACAATTAGCATAGTTCGCAACGCTGGAACATGTAGGTCATTACTATTCCATGGATTGTATACAATAGAAAGAACTATGGATATACATTTACACATTGTCAAAAAGAGGTTCAGGTATCTGCTCTAAAGGAGCTGTGGACACATCCCGATCCAAATCGGCTAGATAAGAAGTGTTGACTGGTAATGGGGATATACAATTACTAGCTGTCCCTTCCCACCAATAGTCTTCATTGGTTTAGGTGCAGGTACCATAGCTGTTAGTCATTTGTTTAAAGCACCAAAAAAAATTTTTTTGACGACATCTGCTGCTTTAGACAGCCAACGCATACACTTACTTGCGACAGGCAACTTGTTACACAAATCACAACATTTGGTATCCTCCTTTTTTTTTTTATTTTTTTGGCATTTACATAACAGTGATCTTTTCGTTCTAAAAGATATCCTATAATAACTTGTCTTATTGCGAAAACATCATAAACCTACTCAGTCGCACACATCAAATTGTAAGACGTGAGTGGTGAGGTTTATTATTTTTGTATTTTTTAAAAATGACTTTTACAGCCCTTCCAATAACAGAGGTTGCTATCAGCATACCTACACTGAACATGGATCTATTGCGCAAACACCGTATAATTCCCAAAATATTAACAATATATTTGATTGGCTATAAAGTCCTGTAAAGCTATAAAATGCAAGTAAAAACATATCTCTTAAAGTCCTCCGCTCTTAGTAATTTAGTGTTATCAATTGCTTTTGCAATATACCTACTCGTAATCGCCCCTTTACATTCGGAATCACGCACTTATAATTGAGCATAATTACTGTAAACTATATGACTTCTTGAATGTGCTTACACTTTGTTGGTCTCCATGATTATTCATGATAGCAATTATACTTAAGATACTCTTCGGATAGTTTATTTGGACCTTAAATAGGAGGCACTTGCAGAGCCACTTGTTTGAAGGGTTGTATTGTATAAGCGGTTGAATGCATAAGGGTAGGTGCCATTGTTGACCAAAGTAGCAGGTCTTTCCAGTGATATCACGATCTATATACAAAAAATACTTTTACAGTATATGGTTACCAAATTTGGGCTCACGACGGGTAGACAACACTTTTTTTTTTTGCGAGAAGCCTGTTTTATTTTTGCCTTACATAATGTAATAAACCAATAGAAATGAATTAATGTTCTTAGTATCAAGGATGATGGTAGGCAGTCGTCCAAGTAAGAAATTAAATTCAATTTGTGACTAAAATACCTACACACACAAGGGTAAATAAAACACGACATTTTTTTTATTATTTATTGCTCTTTTTCTCGCTTTTCCTTATTTTTATTTTTTTTTATTTGTACCTTTCCCACTCTTTTATAATTTTTTTTTTTAATTATTAAAAATACATTATGGTTGCTTCCAGCTTGCCATTGTTTCCTCAATTGGCAGAGATGAGTGATGAGGAGAAATACGCCATGATTGCACGTTTTATACCTTGTGATCTATGTTCTTGTAAAGGATGGCATCCTTCCTACAATAATAGCTGTCAATGTGGGCATGATACTTTTCATCATGTAGACAATGGACAAGATCTGGAACGCAGGTTGAAAGTGGCATCCAGACTCAACGAGCTTCTTGAAGTATTTATCCCAGTGAAAATACACATTATTTTTTTACTTAAAAAAAAAAAAAAAAAAAAAAAAAAAATACTTACCACATCTATTTGTTATTTTTGCATAGGAAAAAGGAAAGATCGAAGACTATGATTATGAAGATGAAGATATCAATTCATTAAAAAAGTAAATATGATTATGCATTAAATATCTTTTTCATATATTTTTTCTCTTAACTTCCCCGCTCCCGTACCTTTTTTTTTTTTTTTTTTTTTTTTATTGTTCTTTTTAATTTTATATTTTATTTTTGCTCTCTTTCAAATTTATTTTCTCAAAAATAGACAAATTTTATTTACTGAATCATCATCGTCTCAGGGAGATTATAAAAAGAGATCGAGACTAGATGAAGACGAGACAGAAGATGGTCACAGCATCAAACGAAATAGAACAGATCATTCAGAAAGTGAAAATGAAGAAGAAGACGATGAAGATGAGGATGAAGACGAAGAGGAGGATGAAGAAGATGAATCAGAGGAATCAGAGGAGGAAGACGAATCGGATAAGGATTCCGATAAAGATGATCCATCAGACAAAGAAGACCATTCTGACAAGGAGGAAGAGGATCCATCCGATAAAGAAGATCACTCAGACAAGGAAGACGACCATTCGGATAAAGAGGAAGATCATTCGGATAAAGAGGAGGACCATTCAGATAAAGAGGAGGACCATTCAGATAAAGAGGATGATCATTCAGATAAAGAAGATCACTCAGAACAGGACTCTGAGGAAGAAGAGGAAGCAGAACCCATGGTGATAGACTCTATACAATCTACAACAACACTCGACCAAGAGATAGATCAGGAACAGCCTGAAAATATACCACCGCCACCGTCATCACAACCACCATCTTTACCACTACCACCATCACAATCACAACCATTATCATCCTCCTCATCACCACCACAACCACCACAACCATCACAACTACCAGAAACACAGCCACTACCACAACCAGAAACACAGCAACCACAGGAACAGCCTTCGTCACCATCACTACCACCATTATCCCCATCACAACCACCCTCATCTCCATCGCAACCGCCGCCACCACAATCACCACCACCCGTGGCAGAGAATGCCCTTGTACAAACAGACCAGGACCAAGTGAGTAGGATGCTAAAGGAATTCATGGTAACAAAAAAAAAAAAAAGAGAGACCTATACAGTGATGATATGAGTCTGAATATATTCTTTGTGTAGCCTTTAGAGAAAAAAGAAAGTCCTGCCATGATAGAAGAACGCGAGGGCGAGATCAGTACACAGGTTGTATTGAACGACGGGGAACGTGAGAGCATGATCTTGCTGACGGGGTTAAAAAATATTTTCCAGAAGCAACTACCCAAGATGCCCAAGGAGTACATTGCACGACTTGTGTATGACCGAAATCATCGCAGTATTGCCTTGATTCGTAATCCACATAAGGTCATTGGTGGTATCTGCTATCGGCCGTTTGACGCGCAGGAATTTGCGGAAATTGTGTTTTGTGCGGTGGCATCTACGGAACAAGTGAAAGGGTACGGTTCCTTCATCATGAACCATCTAAAGGATTACGTGTCGGGTCACACCAATGTCAAACATTTCTTGACGTATGCTGATAATTATGCGGTGGGGTATTTTAAAAAACAAGGTTTTACGACTGAGATTACGCTCGATAAAAGGAAATGGGTAGGGTATATCAAGGATTATGAAGGGGGTACGATTATGCAGTGTACCATGGTACCGCGTGTCAAGTATCTTCAGGTAGGGGATATATTGGGGGTACAAAAGAATGCCATCTTGCAAAAGATGAAGGAGAAATCTACAGAACATGTGGCTTTCCCCGGTTTACGTATGCCTATAGGCAAGAGTGGCAAACGCTCCATTGATCCGCTGGAGGTGCCCGGTATACCCGAGTCTGGTTGGACGCCCGAGATGGACATGATGTGAGTTGTATCTGTTTTATTTTTCTTTTTTTTTATGCTTATATAAATTGACGCATGGTATAGATCAAACCGACCGAGACATTCGCCTCACTACAATCAAATGCTGCATATCGTGGAAGAGATGCAGAACTATACACATGCTTGGCCCTTTCTGGAGCCTGTGAGTGTAGAAGATGTAGCGGACTATTACGATATTATCAAGGATCCAATGGGTACAGTGTATATATGTATGAGTATGTATGAGAAAAAAAAAAACTAATCGGGCCCCAAATCATAGACTTGGCGACACTGGAAGAGAATGTAAAGGCGGATGCGTATCCTACGATGGAGGATTTTGTCAAGGACACGCAAAAGATTTTTGAGAATTGTAAATTATACAATGCAGAAGAAACAGAATATGCCAAATGTTCTGCTAAATTGGAAAGATTTTTTAATGAGAAACTTCGTGCAGCCACACGAGGAGGAAATCAATAATAAATAAAAAAAAAAAAGTAATACGTCACAAAACACGTGCAAAAAAAATTTTGTTGTTATTTTTAAAATTTTCTATCCATTTTTTTTATTTTTATTTTCTTTACAACCCTTTTTTTATTATTTTTATTTTTATACACATACCATGGGAGAATCTCGCACGGAATTATTAGCATGGCTGAACGACCTTTTACAAACAAGATACACTAAAATCGAACAAGCTGGAACTGGTATATAATTTTTTTTTCGAGGTCAGATAAAAAAGGGGTATTGAAAAAGTTTGCATTTTTTTTTTTTTCTTGCGTGTGTGTATAGGTGCTGTGTATTGTCAAATCTTTGATTCCATCTACGGTAATGTCGTGACGATATTGTAAAAAGAAAGTTATGTACTAACTCTATTGTAGGCGATGTACCTGTTAGCAAGGTGAAATTCGAAGCAAAACTTGAATATGAATATGTTGGTAATTACAAGATTTTACAAAACATTTTCAAGAAGCACAAGTAAGTTTCTTTCTACATACATTGTGTTATAAAAAAAAAATAGGTGTTTGTTGTTATTTTACTGACCCCCCCTTGTTTAAATTTTTTTTTTATAACTCCTTAAAAAATAGGGTTGACAAGGTATATATATATACATAAAAAAAAAAAAGGATAGATAGAGAAATCATCACTAACAAATATGCAATACAGATTGTTCCGGTTGACCGCTTGACGAAATGTAAACTCCAAGACAATTTGGAGTTTATGCAATGGGTAAAGAGATTCTGGGATCAAAACTACCCAGGAGGAGAATACGATGCCTTAGGACGCCGTAAAGGATTAGGCAGTGCACCCACTGGAGCAGCAACGGGTAACCGTTCTAGCACGACGACTTCACATGCCAGCACAACATCGGGACGAGTCAGTTCTGCCGCTGGAGGTGCAAAGAAGGCCACCAAGACACCCGCTTCCCGCAGTGTCAGTCGAGGTGGACGTGCCAGTGTCTTGGACAACCACTCGGCCACCATGATCATCGACCTCAACAAACAGATTGCTGAACTCAAGTTAACCGTAGATGGCCTTGAAAAGGAACGTGATTTTTATTTCGGGAAATTACGAGAAATCGAGATTGACGTTCAAGAGAATTTGGAAGGAGTTGAATTGACCTGTCAAGAAACAGACCGTACTCTGGAAGAGCATGAAGCCTTCCCCATTTTACAGTCTATTCAGACCATCTTGTACAGCACAGAAGAAGGTTTTGAAGTACCACCTGAGGAAGAAGAATTAAAGGCTGTAGAATACGATGACGAGACTTTTTAGAATAAAAAAAAAAACTATTTTTGCGTGCTTTGTTTGTGTGATTTTAATTTTTTTTTTTTATATGTGTGTGTGTGAGAGAGAGAAAAAAAGAAAAAAAAAGAGAAGGGGAGAGAGTGGAAGGTATCTATATTTAATCAGAGCTACTACCGGAATCATCAGAATCAGAGCCTGAAGAACTATCAGAATCCCCGCTATCGCTTGAAGAGTCTATAGATATTGTTAGTTTATATTGTCATGGTAACCATAAAGAAGACTTACCAGAGTTGAACTTTTGTAATGTCTCTTCGAGTTCGCGGATCTTTCGGTCCGCATCCCTCTCGGAATAGTGGGTTCTTGGTCGTTTGGAAGACGGCGACGAGGATTTTTTGGCGACCAAACTCTCACCCGTAACAAACTCATGCAACCGGTGCAGAGTGGGTCTGTCAAGCGAGTCGATATCAAGGACAATCTCCTCCTGTCCTTGCTACAATTAAGATGTAAGTATATCAATTTTTTTTTTTTGAAAAAAAATAAAAGCAAAACTTACCCCGTCCAGGTTGGGCATGGAACTTTGAATGATGTTGACCACAGTATTTAGACTATCACCCGATAAATTATTAATACGTTCACTTAGATCCTTCTTCTGATCAAATGTGAATTCGGGTAATTCCTCTCTTAATCCTACACCGCTGCTATTTACAGATTTATGCGCTTGTTGGTTGTGATGTGATGGTCCTGATGATGCTGTCGAGGTTTTTCCTTGTGCTGCTGTTGATGTTGATGATGATGATAATGGGGCTGACTGTGCTAGTCCATCCTTCTTCTTATTGACTCTCTTTCGCTTTTCTTTCACTACAGGCTTCTTTTCCTTTACCACAGGCTTACTTTGACGACGGGGAGGGGGTCTTTCCGGCTTTTTTCTCTTTAAGGATTTTATTGATGCAATCTGTTGCGAGATGGTGGCAATATGACGTTCCAGCTCGGCAATCTTCTGATCACGGTCTGCTGGAGAAAGGTTAGTTAGTAAGATATATATTAAAAAAAGAAGAAGAAAAACGTACCGTCTTGGTCGGACTCATCTTCATCGTCGTCGTCGTCATCTTCGTCGTCATCGTGTGTCTGATCTTCAAATTCGGTGGCTTCATCAATGACGGGAGTAGGCAAAGGAGTCGAGGGTCTCTGTGCCCATTTCTCGTCAAAGACCTTCTCTAGCTCACGACCCATTTTGTGGACAGGTAGATTAGGTGGGTTATAGAGGTAACAATTGTTAAACATGAGACGTATATCAGCCTCAAACTGATCAGGTTCATCATAATCACCCTCAGTTAATTTACGTTCAATAGTGGCTAGATCCATAGGATGTTTAACGATATTGACATAATCAGGAATATTGAGAGCAACGACATCGACAGGTGCTAAAAAGGGGTAATTGATATCTCTATACTTGTTCTTTTTCAGTTCTCGGAGTGTCTGAGCACAAAACTTCATTTGCAGGTCATTCTTTCTGGGGTTGCGTCGCTTTGTCATTGGCTCAGGATAATCTTTGGATGGAGGAGGGTGAATCTCTCGTTTGGGTCGGCCATCCTCACTAATACGTCGTCCATTATACTGTGGTGAATCCTCTCTTGTATTTATATTATTATTATTATTGTTGTTGTTGTTGGTGTTGTGGTGTATAGGTACATGTTTGATATTGCTGGTCGTCGTTGATTTCTTCCTCTTCTTTATTCCTCGTTCTCCCTCATCGCCATCAAACAGGACTGGTGAAACTGACCGTGGAGGTGGGGTGCTCTAGTAATATTTGTTAATATGTGTGTATAGATATATACTCATAGCAATAGCATGCATGGACACTCACTCCTCTGGACGGTGGCATCTGTCGCAGACTCTTCTCAAAGGCAGACTCCACATTCTGACAGAGCATCGATATCATGGCCTCAGGACCATTGAACTTGAAGCAGTTATTAAAGACCAATCGAATATCATTGATAAATTCTTCCACATTTTCATATTCACCCGCATTCAGTTTGTGGTCGACCGTGGTCAGGTCCATGGGATGCTGAATGACTTTAGGATAATCAGGCACATTGAGCTTGACGTAATCAACCGGATGCAAGAATGGAGCGGCATCTCTGTGTTTCTTTAAGTTTCTCATGATGGCTCCACAATATTTAATTTGATCGCGTGTCATGTTGGTTTTACTTCCGGGAGGTATAGAAGGTGAAGGCGAGTTGGTCCTTGACTGTGCAACATGAGTAACACTGATAAAATATTCTCTTTCACTCATTCTCTCTCTTTTAGCTTACCTGCTTTTTAATCCCCTTTCCACGGTCTAATAACGATACGTTCTCTTTTAATTCTACTTTAGGTTTCACGCTGCTTGTATCAATCTCTTCAAACTGCTCAACACTACCTCATCAAAAATGTATTTCAATAAACAGATACGCGTCATACTCTCCCTATCTTTCTTTTTTTTTTTTTTTCCTATCACCTTACCTTTGTTTAGGTGAAGCAACATTCATTTTCTCTTCTTTGCTTTTTTTTTTCCTTCTTTTCTTGACGCTTCTACGGAAAAATAAATAGAAAGGAAAAGAACCAGGGTAAGGAACACATACACGAAATATCTATTTATTTATTTTTTTAAGAGTCAGACTTTTATTCCTTACCAGTTGATTTTTGGGGGGAGTGATTAGAAAAAAAAAGAACAAAAAAAAAAAAAAAAAAAAAAAAGGGGGGGTGAAGTTATATAGTCGGTGAAATAGGAAAAAGGAAAAATAAAAAAAAAAAAAAAAAAAAAAAAAGTAGAATTAGGCTTATATTCCTTTTTTTTTTATTTTTTTTTTCTGTTTCCACTCAATTGTGACTGCTATCGGACCAATTAGATTGCAGCAAAAAGCTCGCGCGAGTGAACACATTGCCACTTCCAAAACACAATGAATCTTTTCTTATTCAAAGCTTCTTTTGACAAAATGAAGACATAACACAAAAAATTAAAAAATTATATACATGAAGAATTTTTTTTTTAAAAAAAGCAAATATTTATTTAAAAACAACAAAAAAAAAAAGATCAGCCTAGCAAGAAAGCAATCTATTCAGAAAAAATAAATATTAGTATTTTAATTTCCAAATGAAAAGAAAAAAAAATTTTTTTTTAAAAAGGATGAATAGTTTTTCTGCCTCATAGATCTTGGTGATATTTTAGTAACCTCATTATCTCTCAGAAGTAGCAAATATTTTTTAATCCTTGGCCCATGTTCCCGGAAACATGAATTCATCCTTTCTATATGTCTTGTTTATTTACCTTTTTAACTTGTTGTTATATAAGAAAAACAATTGAAAAGAGTGGCAAACAGAGGCCCCCCTTTTTATATTCGTCATGAAAAATTTTTTTTATTCATTACTGCCCAATCATCTCTTGACAACGTGACTTGCCACCATCAACACCCTTCCCTTTTTTTAAATTTTTTTTTTTTTTTTTCTCTTTCAAGTGACTCTTTAATTCGCCCGGGGTTGGGGGGAGAAAGGTATCCGTTTTTTGACAGGAGGATATTACATAAGCCAAACTATTGAGTCAGTCCAGCACACTTTATGCTTGAGTTCTATTAATTGCAGCAGAGTCAACCTATATGATTCATGATAAAATTTACAATTAATCTCTTTCAAAACACACTTGCCTTCAACACCCAAGCTAAAATCCCGTTTCTTAAATAAAGTAAATCTAGCCTACTTGGTGGGTTACAAGAATAGGGGTGTACCGTTTATTCTGGAGCATGTATCAAACACTTTTGTATTTCATGAGGATTTTTGTAGTGTCATAATGAAGTGCATAATATTGAAAAAGGTTTGTTACGTTAAGCATATAAAGTGTACTTTTAACGAACGCAATCATAATTTATCAACGGTACATGCCACTACTTACAACTAAAATACTGATAAACAATTACAAAGTTCAGCCATTTACATTTATGTAAGCCTGGGGGGTTACGGTATTTGCAGATATTTCCATTATAAGTAAAGGCTCAAACAATTAATGAGTGATTAAATCAGCAATTATATAATCATCCTGACATAATTTCAGCCCTTGTTTATCAGGTCTATAAATAAAAGCTCATTCACACACTTTTTTCTTCTCCTTTTCCTTTTTCCTTTATCTTTTCCCTTGTATTATTTCATGTATAACACTGTCTTCACAAATAAGAAGATAGTCATGAAAAGGTAAGTTCATAATAGACCTTTTGTTTTTTTTCTTAAAAAAGATAACGCTAAAATATGACTTGAAAATATATGTTTCAATTTTCGCAGTATGTCCGTAATACTACGGCGGCATACTATCCATTCATGATATTCATGAATGGGAACCTCCCAAGTTGGGGTCTCAGCTTTAGACAGGGTTTTACCGTAGGTGACATTGAATCTCTAAATCATGACCATGATTACGGATATTAACTTGCATATATTTAGGTAAATGTTTCAGCATGAAAAAATGCAAACATGAAGGTGACATGGCTGTAAAATACCATGATGTGAGTGGCATGAAGTGGTTTCTTATGTCCAGAAACACGGATTGCAATAAAAGACTGAGCAGTATTGAACGCAGTCCTGTCACGCTTCGAGCGTTGGCATCCGCTAAACACGGTGTGATGTCCAGTCACATACAGACTGGTCGAAACTGTTTTACAGTGTGATCCCGACCATTTACTGCCTGGATTATATCGTAAAGTATCAAACCCTAATCATGTATTTATGGCGCACTAATTTCATAATCCCTATCACTTAGCCATCAAAGGCCCATATTAAATCCAAAAAGGCTAAAGAGAAAAATACCAAGTCAACAACAATCAACAATGGGATAATATTGAAAAATAGTACAGTTGGTAGCATAGATTTTAACACCCATGTAAGCTTATCATTTATTGGTATAAGGGACAGTATAAAATTTAATCGAAATATTTGTTAGATTGACTCGAGCGAGGGAAGCACAAAAAATAAAAAGCGTAACCAGAATACCAGCGATGTTCATTTCCCCAATAAAAAAGAACGAATCATAGATAAGGTAAATTTTGATATCATTTTAAAATCTAATATGTTAATACTATTTTGTTTAGACACATGGTTTATCGCAAGACTGGATGGACTTTTTATAAGATGAAAACAACATCGAAAAGTTCCATGCATACAGGTTAGCTAAAAAAAAAAAAAAAAAAAAAAAAAAAAATTATTATTAACAGTTAATGCATTGATAGTCCTGAAAAGCATGGGACTAATCAGATGTGACCGAGGACTGTCATCAAAACTGAATTTGGATGACGAAAGTTACGACAGTACATCATCCCAGATGTCACCAAAACCTATCTGAATAGCGTCATTGATAGTGTAAGTAAAAATAGCCGAATTGCATTGCTGTCATATTATATCTCATAACCAACCTAAAAAAGCAGTGTAACTTGTCAGATTCAACAAGGAGTTAAGGGATACTCCCAAAAGTAATGATAGTAATATTGTCATTGCTTTTGTCTTCCTTGAAGATATATTCCGACCTTGGTAAAAAAAACAGTTGAAGCATAAAGAAATTTGTTATTTTGATTTTAATGCTTCAATTCCAGCTATAAGGTCGGTTCATCACGGCAAAACCTGGAAAAGGATGAGGCCACTTTCAATGACATGTTTACGTACCCTTTTCTGAAGGCAGTCGCCAAAGCAGTCCAAGATGTGAAAGCCTGTGGATCAGAATTTCGGGTGGGGGAGACCCCTTTAAATGCAATGACAAAGCAGCTAAACGGCAATGATGATTCCACATTATATTATGCTGATGGTATTATCACTCTGTATGGGATGGAGGAGTTGGAAGTACTTCTTTTGGAAGTGCTTCTTTTGGAAGTGCTTCTTTTGGAAGTGCTTCTTTTGGAGGTGATAATTATCGGTGAATGGAGCTCGTGGTGACCAGGTAGGACTATTTGGAGACATTGTTCTTTTTTTTAGAAGCAAAAAAGAACAATAGGAAGTGTATTAATCACCTCGAAAGGTCTTTATTCTCGTTGGGTCCCCCTTAGGATACCTGCGTTAGCTTTTAGCAGATGTGTCCCCTTACCCAGGCAAGCCGCCACTTGACAACGTGGGTCACATCCTCCTGGAAAGACTTCATACTACTATTAAGTGAATCTCTGGGTCACTATCCATGATTAAAACCATTGGTGATAACTACCATCTGGGATCCGTACAATAATTCGCTAAAATTAAGATCATATTTGTACAAGCTGCTGGTAAGACATATTAAAATGTAGTATGTGTTAGAATACTAATAATTTCAAAAGACAAGACTATCTACATCTGGAGCTTACGATTTGTGGTGGAAGGTCCCGCGTATGAACTTTGGCTGGAAGGACGTTTAGATATCAACCCTAATTTCGAATGCAAGCTGGAACAACCGCCAAAATTTGTCAAGTTCTATTGGCTGCTAAAGGTAAACGGTTATCAAATCCATTCCAGTACTTAACTGACAATATTTTCTTTCTCTTCTTAATAGTGCTTGTTGGAGGATTCGGTAGAAAATATCTCCACACTAAAAGATGACCATTGCCAGAAATTGAAAGAATTCAGATTTACTTCTTTTCCCTCCGAGAATCTTTCAACAGTAGTTAATCCCAGTATTCTGAAGTTAGTTGAAGAAGATGATAAAGTTGGTATGCATCAACTTGGTCCATTCTATGAATAAATGGCCTTATGTATTGTTGCAGCCAATCTAAATTGACTTGGTGTTACACAGGATAGGATCTTTTCTATAAATACGTCCCTTTTTTTATCTTAACTAAAAATCTAGTTTCTTAATAATTTGTAATTGACTCCTTTGTGTTTCCCTCAACTTTCATACTTCTTGTTTATCTTAAGTCTATACTTTTCATATAACAATTAACTCAAAGTTCATATTTCACACTCGACTTGAATCTCTTTATTACTACAACCGTATATAAGATATTGTTTATAATAACATAATTACTTTTCTTTTTAATCTTGGCAATCAGTTTATATTTATATTACTTACGCCCTCTTAAAATCATCGTTGATTATCTTCTTATCCTAAAAGCTTTATATTATAAGATTTCTTAAGTTGACTACTTCCAGTCTGGTGCTCACTTTCATAACTACTTTATTATTAACCTCAGTGTTAATAACCTATATCCACCTTATCCTTTAAGAACTATTACCAGTGTCTTAACAGTATTATGTTAGGAAATGAATAAGTACATATGTAAAGTTAATCATAATGAAAATCAAAACTAAAGCGCCAAGGCTTATTAACAATAATTGAAACTATATACAGATATGCTCTTGAAATGATCGCTTGATATGTAGAAGCCTAGTTTTTCTTTCTCCTTGGATTTCTTGTAGTCTTTAAATTGGATAAATAGAAAGGTCCGCGTAGATTGAAGATTTAAAAAGATTTTTTTCTTACTCATATTAAAGACAAACATTGTCACACGAGCATAAGTTACCCATAAACTTATGATTTCCCCTTTCAGAGACTGTCCCCTCGAATGATACTTTAGATGACGAACTCAAAAGATAGAGGATGTTAAGCATTCTCATCCACAACTTTTAATAAAAACCTTGTGATTTCTTCCAAACTACATACAAATTTATTATATAATACAATAAAGGAGGCTTTGGATTTTTGAAGACGTTTTCACCGGAGAAGATAATTAACCAATTAGGTATGCTTAAAAAAATTGGTTACTAGCCTAAATACGTGTTGGGATTTTGCACTAAAGAAAAATAAGTGAGCAAAATGCACGTCGTCGTAACGTAAGATCTGGTGTCTTAGCTGTCCTTAACAATTTATAATTCTTTTGGTAATGCCATAGTCACTCTTTCCCCTTTGTGCTCGTTTGATCCTAACCCTAGGCAGATATGTAAGGGTAAAATCCAAACAGGACCTTAAAAGTAACCAGGCAAGATGACCAGATGCTTTTTATAACAAGTATGCATCACTGTTTAAAGCGACACGTTATACATTGGCATCTTAGTCTCAGTTAAGGTATCCTAACCTACATTACGACTAAGCGCACCTTGGCGGCCTCCAAATTTGACCAGGAAAAAAATTGACATTATTTTTTTACTGGCCTTAAAGCAAACAATGAAGGTGTTTTTTTTAGAGTTGTTGCTGTCTACTTAAAATAAGATTTTTCAATGTCATTTTTGTGTACAGGCGCTTTTAATAGGAAGTATTTTTAAGTTCACATTGATAAAGCTTAACTCACTTCATACACATTTTTTGTAATTTGATTATATCTAGACTTTTAGTTTTTTCTGTCAAATACGTAGGTATAATTTAAATAGAATCGAAATCTTGTGTAAATTTCCGTGAAGTAGCTTGGAAATTAGCCAAAATATCAAGCCTATGTATTAGGGTAGTCCCCAATTATCATAGCGTGATGCTTTTACCACGCTGGACAAAGTATATAGTGATAAGCCTTCTTTGGAGTACTCTGCCTAATTCACTTCAACTGCATCACAAATTTTGCATATATAATCAGAATTCCCTTTATAAACTTTGGGCATGCTTTGGAGAGAAAAAAAGTAGATATTTTTTTGAAAGATATAAAGCCTGGTATTTTATGTAATGAGAGACTACTAACAAGAAGAGCTTAAAGAGTGTTTGACAAGAGCTAGTTCAATATCAAGATTGATTACTTAAACAAGGAATATTCATGTTCAGATAAATTGACTTTACAATAATTTATTGATTTATAAAATTATGTCCAAAAAAAAAAAAAAATTACATGTATGATACCACACGTACAATGAATTTATTTCAAGTGATTTAGCAATATTATATTGAAGTCATCAATAGATAAAAAAAATAAAAATAATGAAGATATGAACTAACTCATATAAGCAAAAATAGCGGTGCCCTGAGAATTCGTCAGTGTAAGAAACGGATTACTTGACACTTAAAAGACCTTTTTTTTTTTTTGGGCTGTGAAGTTTTAATTGTTCGCTTTTTAAGGATGTGATCTAATTCGTTGAAGCCTATTAGCGACACGGAATATTCACTGTAGAAATAGTTGACAGGCAAGACCTTGTAGCTATTTGGATACTCCGCATACATATCCCTTAGTTTAAGAAGACTCGTCTGTCCACCTGGCTTTTTGAATTTTCTTGTCTAGTCATATTAAAGTCTATGAATTTATCCAATCAATAATTTGGAGTTTGAATTAATAAGCCATCTTTCTTATGAGATATACCATGAAAACATAGAGATAGTTACCATGTTTATGTTATGTATTAACTTGAAAGACAAAGGTATGCAAAAAAAAAGAGCTATTTAGAAGACGGAGCGGAAAATAGAAAGTCATCAAGCATAATAGTAACCTGTTTCATCCAAGTAAAAAATACAACAGCATGTAGATAGATGAAGCTTTGTCTTTTGGGTAGATTGATGTTTGTCGTCCAGGATATGTAAATGACGATGAACACAGAATACAATATGGAACAGTTACCCGGGTTGCGATTACACAAAAGAAAGTTAATGTGATTAAAAAGACAAGAGGATAATGAGTGATCAAGGCGAAGGGGTTTATATCATGCAGATGAGTTCATTTTTGGTCGAAGAAATCAACTTTGACCTGGCATAGTGGAGATGCACAGCGGGTTAAATATTTATCATGTGCATTTTTTCTAAGAATAGAAATAAGGTCTCTGGTCAATCTGTGAGTTAAAAAAAAAAAAAAAGGTACAGCGGCACCCTAAAGATGATGAGTGCAACTCAATCGTGGTACAACCGTCATGTAAAAAAAAAAAAAAAACGTGTTTGTGAGCCCCAAATGAAAATAAAAGTGTCAGCCGAAAAGAGATATATAAATGAAGTCTATTTTATGCGCATGAGAGAGACAGCGAGAGAGAGAGATCCGTAAAATTGTCAGCCAATGAAAAGTTTTTTTTTTCGCCACAAATGTAAATAGACAACGAGGGGGGGTGCAAAAGTATGACAATCCTAAATGAATGGCTTATGGTGACTGGTTTTCGGTTCATCTCTCTTTCCAGTATTTTTTTTTAACCCCTTTCATGCACGGAAAAGCCATAAACGGGATCTCCATAAAAAATGACACCAAAAAAAAAAAAAAAAAAAAAGCAGTCAGCGTTCTGTAGTTAATGATTTTATTTGATAAACGTGCGACGTCATTGGATGGGTCAGGAATAGAGAGTGAGAGTGAGTGAGAGTGAGAGATAGAGGAAGGGGTGGGGGTGGATGGTAATACAAAATAAAGAATCAATTTCATCCATGCTGAAATATATCCAATCAGGATAGTATTGAGTTTGAAACAATAAGCCATCTATCTTTTGCATACAAATTTGTACATGATGGGTCTGTATTGCATGATTAAAATATCCGTATTGCTCGTATCCATGGAAACATGATATCCTCTGTTTTCCTTTCCTTTTCCTCTATAGAAATATTCTCTGTGGATTAAGGTGAAACACAGTAAAGGTAAAAAAAAAAAAAAAAAAAAAAAAAAAAATTATTACAGTCACAGTTGGAGTTAATGTGAGGCTCAATTTATCAAGCCATGATTGGCTAGTTTTTTTTTTTTTTTTTTTTTTACTTTTTTTTTTTGCTTTAATTTTTTTTCCTTTTCCCTTTTCTTTTTTGTTTTTTTGTTTAAAAAGCGTATAACAATATATATTTTTATATATTCCTCATTTGTAATATATATATATAGTAAGTTGAAAGCCAGAGTTATGCAAAAAAAGTGAAAAAGAGAAGAAAAAAAAAGGCTTTTTGTATATTGACCCGGAAAAAATAGCGAGATTTTTTTTTTTTTTTTTTTTTTTTTTGAAAAATAAATTTTTTTTGATAAGTG
The DNA here is from genome assembly GCF_025094135.1 of Mucor mucedo. Lineage (NCBI taxonomy): Eukaryota > Fungi > Mucoromycota > Mucoromycetes > Mucorales > Mucoraceae > Mucor > Mucor mucedo. The sequence continues at coordinate 29,426 of NW_026252341.1, read as the reverse complement.
GAAAAAGTGAAAAAAAAAATGAATATGGGAGGATATGCACCAGTCAAGGAAGAAGGCGTTACTCATCAGTTTGAAAAAGATCGACTAAAGTCATCCAACATGTTACCAACACTCATGGAAGAAGAATATAACACAACAACAGGAGCCACTAGTAGTAGTTCAACCCCGGTACAAAACGAAGCTGGCAGCAGTTCACAAGAAGATAGTTTAAATCCTGCTTTATTATTAAATCGATATGATAAACGAAAAAGTAGTCCTGCTATCTTGGGTTTGCCATTTGGCTTAAATCATGAAGCACAACTAAGTCTACATCTATCTCAGCAAAGAAACTCTATTGAAGCTGCCATGCTACTAGCTAATTTCAATAAATTAATGGCCTTTCCGAAAGCAAATGAAGTAGAGCATAAAGGTAACAACAAAAAATAATACAAATAAAAAAAAAATAAAGGGGAGGGCGGGGGAATTAAAAAAAAAAAAAAAAATTAAGCATGAAAAAAGGAGTTAAATTATGCGCATAAAAAGGACACATACACACACACATAACAACAGCCCCCCCAAGATCAAAAAAAAAAATTTATCCCGTGACGACTGATTTTTTAATTTTTTTTTTTTTTTTTTGAAGTTCCACCACCACAATGGCAAGATGATATGTCAATACCTTCACAAAATAAGAACTCATGGGGAGATGTGTTAAGCAACGAGAGTGATGGTAATCGACGTCATTCATACGATGTGAATATGAGTTGGCAAACAATGTCTGAAGAATTTTTGGAAAGACCTGATCTATTACATAATATGGGTAACAATCAAATCAATCCTCATTTCAACCCAGAACAAGTGCCTGTATTCAAACAAGAAAACTTTTATTCACATACACCTACCAAAGTGAGTTGGAGTCATGATGACTTACACAGCCACCACAACCACCACCACCCTCATCCCCATCCTCATCAACAACAACCACCCTCACAACCAACACTACCACCACAACAACAAATACATCATCCTACACAACCAATACAACCACAACATCCCTATGGAGACTATCCTATCTCACCCAGACAACAACATAATAGTAGACTTTATCACCCTAATATGAGCTCCCCATTAGCACCTCATACCTATCATCCTCGTTATTCACCAGCACAACCACCACCACCACTATCATCATCACAACAACAACAATCACATCCACCGCCACCACAACCACAATCAACACAACCAACACAACAGGAACATCATCCTGGCGTCATGTTACATCCACTTGCACGTCAACCCGATATGAAGACAAATGACCCACAACAACAACAGCAACAACAACATCAATACTATAGTTATACTTTCCCACCGCAACATCCCATGCAACAAAGATATTACTATCCCAATGGCAAATTACCTCTACCTACAGGCCCCATGGATGCACCTGTACATCATCCACCACCTATCCTAGCTAAACCCAAAAGAAAGAAACAAAAGTCCAATAATACCGATGAGTTTGATGAAGAGTTGGGAGGAGAGACAAACGAAGAAGATTACCCGGAGATGTCTACGCGTGATGTAGAAGCAGCACGATCTGATCCTGAAGCAAGGCCTCGTAAGCAAAAGCTTCGGTTTACAGGAGACAAGTACACACCTCAATGGGTGAGATACAATGGACAATCCAAGGAAGGATTATGTGATACCTGTAAGCCTGGTAAATGGCTACAGTTAAAGAATAGTGCGTATTGGTATCATAAGCAATTCTTTCATGGTATCTCGTCTGTCTCTGGTAAAGAGTTTGTGCAACCGCTTGAGACTCGTTGGGTTGATCAGGATTTGGTTGAAGGATTATGTCATCAATGTCATCAATGGGTGGCTGTAAGTAATGTAAAAAGAAAGAATAGCGTTCTATGGTATCGTCACGCACACAAGGTAAAAACACACATACTCTCTCTCTCTTTTCTTTCTTACTAAAAAAAAAAAACCTCCCTCCTCTTCTAGTGTCATGTCTATCATAAACCAAAACCTAATGTACCAAAGAAAAGATAATCCTCACTTTTTGTTTTTGATTTTACAGCAGCCCCCCCTTCCACCAAGATATATAAAAAACAAACAAAAGAAAATTACCATTCTTCTAGTAGATCACTCCCGTACATGTATATTTTTTTTTTTTTTTTTTTTTTGTTGTTGTACATATATTATCACTACTGTACGAAAAAAAATAAAATAAAAATAAAAAAAGTAATTACCCATAAAACAAACATTTATTCTAACTTTTTATTTTTTTTTATGCGCTATCTTCGTAACCGGTAGTGGCAACACGGGCACGGTTAGGAACTATAAAAAAGTGGGTGTCAGTTTCTGTTGTTTATATTCATTAGAAGGTGTGAAAATACATACGAGGGTATGTAATGGGAAGTTGTTCATAACCCTTGAATCCAAAGTATTCACGTCTGACCTTGGGAACGGTAAAGACCATGACAGGACCTATTGAAGAAGAAAAAAAAAAGTTGCTAGGGGGGTCAATGCCTTTCTCTCTCTCTCATTTTCAATTCATCTTTTTTTTTTTTTTTACCGGCAGTGCCAAGAACAAAAGACCAGAAAATGGTAGGTCTTTCAATAGCGAATTGACGAAGAGCTCCAAACATTGTAATTTAGTATTAAAAATAGAGTGGGGGAGAAGGAGAGAAAATGAATTTAAATCACACTTTCAGAAAAAAACACACAGCTCTCAATTGAAAGAAAAAAATGTCTCCCTGATAATATCACCTATACTCCGCTGATGACGTAGATCCTTTTTGAAAAATGCGATTTACCAATTTTGACTATTTTAGATGATGCACAAACTCTATTTTTGACATGTTGATTAGTATAGCTGCTATTCCATGAGATGAGTTGGGTATTCATGCATAAGAATAAGCTAAAGATGTACATACACCTATATATATATGTCTTATATATATAAGGCAATGTTTGACGTGTATGTGAACGGAGTGTAAAAATAGGCAACGAGAACAAAAAAAAAAAAAAAAAGAAAAACCCCTTTTACAACTCTAATTCCACCATGTCGATTGTCACTTTGTTTGTAGATACTTCTGATGAAAAGGTCAGCTCCGAGCGAAGATTTGAAAAGAGTTTGACCATTTCACAGCTCAAGGTAAAAGCAGGAATAAAAAAAAAAAAGAAGAGACAGAGAGAGAGAGAGGAAATAAAAACTAATGAGAAAATAGTATAAACTGGAACCCATCACGGGTATTCCTTACTCGACACAAAAAATTGATTTATACCAAGGAAACACACTACAGGGAACATTGGATAATGAAGAGAGTATGTTGGGTGCTTACCCTGTGGAAGATTACATGAGAATCCATGTCACAGATACCAACCCTCATCGTATCAAGAATCAGTACACGGATGTCTCGCTTGTTGAAAAATTTGAACTCTCCACTGACGAATATGAAAAGCGATCAGGTAAAAAAAAAAAAAAGAACTTACACACCTTTGGGATGAATAAAAGACTAAAAAAAGTCAGCTACACAGACACCGTGAGAGCGTTCAAGGAGCGTAACAAGTTGGGTCGGTTCTCGGCCGAGGCAGCAGCACAGGAAAAGGCCATTGAACAAGCTCATGAGGAAGCCGCGAAACAAATCAAGGTGGGGGATCGTTGTGAAGTGTTGGGAGATGATTATACCGCTCAAAGATTAGGTACCGTGAAATTCGTGGGCGAGACTGAATTTCAACCTGGTCCTTGGGTAGGTATCCAATACGATGAACCTTTGGGTAAAAATGATGGTAGTGTCAAGGGGAAAAGATATTTTGATTGCCCGCCCAAGTATGGTGGGTTTGTACGCCCTACAAAAGTCAATGTTGGTGATTTCCCAGAAGAAGATTTGGACTTTTCTGACGATGACCTAGAGGAGATGTAAACCTTTTCCCTTATTTCTTAATAAAATCATGCACTACACTATACACTACACTACACTACACAGACATTTCACACTAGCCCAAAAAACTGGCTGCTGCGGTCCAAACACACTAGCCACAGTCACATACGACGTAGCATTTTTTTTTTATATATAAATTCAAAAGAAAAACGCCTATTTTTATTCTTTTCACACAAAAACACACATTGATATAAACCATGTCTGATAAAGCGAAACGACCAGCCATGAAACCACCTACGGTAACACATTCACTTTTTTTGAAAATAAAAGAGAAAGGGGGAGCAAATACTGATATATTGAAATAATAAAAAAAAAAAAGCAGAATGAGAATGTAGGTGATAAACGAAAGCTTGAACTCATCCAGTTGGAAACACGTTACAAGTCATCGTATCGTCTCATCAAGTAAGCCTTCTTTTTTATTATTATACTACCCAGAAAAAAAAAAAAGACGGGCCCAACTAATTCACGGAAACACACACACACACACAGAGACGACAAGAAGGAAACCGTGATTCGACTTGCTATTAAGCCTTCGGACCCAGACTTTCCTTATGAAATAGACTCCTTGAAAATCCAACTGAATATACCATCCGATTACTCCACCTCACCATGCACTGTTCAAGTGCTTAACAGCGATATCCCTAAAGGCTTTGCCATGTAAGAAAACGTCATGTTATTAAAAAAAAAAAAAAAACGAGAGATTCACTAAATGAAAAAAAAAAAAACCATAGTAATTTAGAAAAGGGTTATGTCGCGCATGTGGATCCAGTGAATAAGAGCGCACACCAAACACTGGTACGACAAATGAATTGGCTGGATAGAAATATGGAAAGTTTGTTACAACAACCACCTGCCGCTACCGTGCGCTTTGTATCCAACAGTCATCGAGTGCACGAAGAGGAACCCGTCAAGCAGTTTATTGACGCTACTTCTAGACCCATCTCCTTTGAGACCACCTATACAAAACCTGAATCCAAATACAACAAAGAATGTGCTGTTGCGAGTTCTTCAAAGCCAATTTACGAGGAAACGAAACCTAGCAGCAGTAATAATAATAGTAGTAGTAGTAGTGTATCCAAACCTGTGACAGCGCCTGTAGTAAAACCTAAACCGTCTCCCGTGGCAACGACAGTTGAAAAGAGCCATTCATTTAGTCAAGCTCAAATGTCTGCTGCAGGAAAGAGACGTCAGCATGAAATAACCCAATTACAGACACGATTTTGTGACAGCATCAATATCAGGTAAAAAAAAAAAAAAAAAAAAAATGTCAGTGTGTGATAAGAATGAAAATTGACAATGGGAGAGATAGGACGAATGCAAAGGAGTCTGTGATAACACTTGTGATGACGATCAATGATTGTGATTTCACGCACGAACAGTTACTGGGTGGCAAGGATCTTTATATTAAATACCATGTTCCTGCATTATATCCCCTTGAACCTTGTTCCATTGAAATTGACAACAAGAAATTGGACAGGACCCGAGCAAAGTAAGACCCGCCCTTTTTTTTATTTTAATTTTTAATTTAACAACCTTTTTTTTTTTTTGAAAGTTGGATTGCATCAGGTTTCAATGAACACGTTGTGCATGGTGACTTTACACTCTTTGAGAATTTAAACTGGTTAAATCGACATATGGAGACATTAGCTACAGTACCACCTACGGTCAAGACAGCAGAACAAGAGGAAACCGCTGTGATTGCAGCTTTACAACAAAAGGATTTAAAACCTCCCTTGAAAAAGGAACAGGTGTCTTTATCTGTCTCAGCACCTGTATTCACACCTCAGCCAAAAAAGAAGACATCGTTGTTTGATGAAGATGTCAAGAAAAACAAGGTGATTATCGTCAATGATCCTAGCTTAATTATCGAGCAGGCAGAGGAAGATGAAGTCCAGGTAGAATTAGCACAGGGAGATGATGATGATCATGTGATGGAAACAAAGGCAGCGGGTCCCTCTGTCCTATCGGGTGTTGCAGAAACTGTCATTCGTAGAGGTACAGAAATCCGTCTGATGGATCCCAAATTGGACAATATCTCGTTATTTAAATGTTCTTCCCTTCATTTGATGGTGAAATGCAACCGATGTAAAGAAACCGTGCAAGTACAAAATATCAAATCGGATGGGGATGCAAAGGAAAGATGGATGGGATGTCCAACGTGTACAGCAGAATTAGGCATTAAATTCATTGGTGAGTTGGTTCATCAGGGAGCGAAATCATTGGGGTTATTACAGTTATCCGGTTGTAAACCCTATGATATTTTACCTTCTGCGTATATCGGGACTTGTGGTTCATGTATGGTGGATATGGCACATACCTTGACATTATCACCTCATGATCCACCACGCACCATCACCTGTTTCTCTTGTCATGCTAAAATGACGTGTGGATTAGGTGATTATACATTTATCAAGATTGGTAGTGAAGGAGGTGAGAAATTAAAGGCGGCAGATGAAAAGCAAGTGATGAAATTAAAGCAAAAGAAGAAGAAAGAAGATCATTTGGTGATTGGTGAACCTTTACCTAATCGTGGTACATGTACACATTATGGTAAAAGCAATCGATGGTTCCGATTCTCTTGTTGTAACAAATTGTATCCTTGCGATATTTGCCATGATAGCCATGAAGATCATCATGTGGAAATGGCTAAACGACATGTGTGTGGATTGTGTTCAAGAGAGCAAACCATTGTAGGTGGTAAGGCCTGTGTTTGTGGTCATGAGTTTGAAAGAGCTCCTCAGCGAGGTGCCTTTTGGGAAGGTGGTAAAGGTGTTCGAAACGTATCCACCATGAGTCGCAAGGTAAAAAAAAAAAAAAAAAAAAAAGTTGCGTTTTAATATAGGAAAGAGTTATTCATCATCATTTTATGTTGTAGGATCCACACAAGCGTAAAGGAATGTCAAAGACGACCTCCAAGAAACAAGAAAGAGTGGGTGTTGCGGGAAAAGAACGTCATCAGAAGGAGCCGGAGACTTAATGTTTTTTTAAATACCTCGAAGTGTTTTTTTTATTTTTATTTTTTTTAAACCCTTTTTTGCCCGTGCGGGTAACATAATATTTACTATAATTTATACATGCACTGCATTATCATTGTTCTAACTGTACATTACTTTTTTTTTTTTGTGTGTGTTTATGCAGAAAAAAAAAATGTCTGCCTTTAAAAAATAATAATCGAAAATTTCTTTTTTTTTTTCAATAAGGCCATAAAAACATCATTCCCGGCACATTTCGACTTCCATATTTATAAAACAACATATTCAAACACCCACATATTTAATTGTTTCTCTTTTTTATTATTATTATTTGTCTGTTCTTTCTTTTTATTTTTTTTTCTCTCTTTATAACTTTCCGGTTACACAACGTACCTAATAAGTGTGAGTGTGTTAATTTGAAGATGACAAGTGATACAAGTGAATTGAGAGGAATGCATCCTTCGATCCCTTCACCCAGTAGTAATGTGAATCCCAGCTGCAATACCAGTCTTTCTGGGTCTCCATCATTACCTTCGCTATCCACGGACGATGTAACCACTATCTTTGTAGTAGGGTTTCCTGATGATTTGCAAGAACGAGAGTTCCAAAATATGTTTATGTTCTCAAAGGGTTTTGAAGCTGCTTCGTTAAAATGGCATTGTAAGGACCAACAAGAGGATCAAGACATGTTTAATACCGTCCTGAACAAGAAACAAATGGTAAAATAATTATAAAAAAAATGTAGAAGTGTGAGACATGACTAACAGGCCCCTTACACGCGTATCCTAACAACAAAAAATTAGATTGGATTTGCTAGATTCCGTACTCGTCATGAAGCCAATGAAGCTGCCAATGAAATGAATGGTAAGAAAATTGATACTGAAAAGGGATCCATTTTAAAAGTGGAGATGGCCAAAAAGAACCTACATATCAAACGATCGGTGCCATTATCTTCCGTCTTCTTACCCGAGCCTTCTAGTTCTCCCATGTCAATTCTTTCCCGAACCGTAACTCATCCGCAACAAGAGTCCCAGGCTAATATTGCTGATGATTATGAATCTTTCTCTCCGTTGCCTAGTGACCTCTTATCACCCGAAAAAGAATACAAGGACCCATTTTCCTTACATCATGAAATTACTACACCCACATTCTTTGGTGATGCTCTCTTTTGTATACGTTCACAGTCCTTTGACGGCAGAAACATCTACAATGGTGACATGCATCCTTTTCAATTGTTTGCAAAATCATCCTTTTCCGAAGCCGAAGCCGAGTACACGTCAAGTCAACAAGAGCAGACGGGATATTTTCATCATGCAGCAACGGAGGATTTGATGGGCGGCGGTGGTGGTCGTAAAAGTTCAATGAAGACGCATCATATCGAACGATCCACGAGTATTTCATCCGCCTGTTTTCGTGCCATGAATAATTCAGCGGACCAAAACCCACCATGTAATACATTGTATGTGGGTAATTTACCTCCGGCTACAAGTGAGGATGAATTGCGATCGTTATTTTCGCAATGTGAAGGATACAAACGTATGTGCTTTCGTGCAAAACCTCAAGGTCCCATGTGCTTTGTAGAATTTGAAGACGTGGTCTATGCTACACAAGCCATGAGTGAACATCAAGCTCATCTTTTGTCAAATTCCGTCAAGGGAGGAATTCGTCTCTCATTTAGCAAGAATCCTCTCTTTATCAAACCAAACAAGGAAGCTGGCATTTCATATAGTTTCAAGCAAATGGGTACAGCCTTATTAGCTGACCTGTAAAATCAAAAACATTATATTCTTCATTTCCAAACCCTTCTCTTCACCCCCCCCCCCACACGCACACACACACGCACACACACGCATAACCATTATTAAAAAAATAAATAAATAAAAAAAAAATTACCTTTTTGTTTACATTGAAAACGCACGGATCATTTGTAGGTCATTTGTTCTTTTATGCACACAAATAAAAATCCCCCGAGATCACAAATATTTATTCCATTGCACTCCATCTTTTTAAAAATTCATCTTTGGAAGCATGGCTATCCATGAAATACATTATTCTGTATGTTTTTGCAATCCTTACATAAAACTTCTTTGGTGAATACAAGCCTCCTGCAACCTTAGTACATGATTTTATGTCTCAGGGCTTTTTTTGGTTTTTTTTTAGCGCCCATTTCTCGTGCAAGCCCAGATCAGAAATATGGAAACTGAAACATAACACTGGCTCTCTTTTTTTTTTTTTTTTGACTTGATCCACATGCGTATCTTTGGTCAGGGCTGTTACCCCGATAACCCAATACGCCAAGAGCTACCACACTCAGAGACAAGACATTGTGAATTGTCAAACGGTTGGCCCAGAGTTGAAAGGACATAACTATCTTTCTTTGACGTAAGTATCCCCCACCAGTAAGCAGGACAGATAATCTACCTGAAATTATTTTGGTGAATTAAATAAAATGTTATTTGTAAAAAAAAAAGTACTAGTAGTCATCAACGACATGATTAGGATCTATAAATAGCAACTTTGTTAATAACCCATTTTTTTTTTTTTTTTTTGCCTCATTGAATGAATTTACGCATGGGTGATTTTGTTCCGGGCTACCCAAAAATATCATACACAGTAAAGGGTGCATATGAATGACACTACTATGAAAAACTTACGTCAGCAGTTACTTTATAGGCCTGAAAGACATAATTTAGGCTGTCCTAAAAAATTATGATCAAGTCAAAGAAAGAATTTTTTTTTTTAAAATTTTTTATTTATTTAAATGATAATGATAATATATAAACTATGCTAATAAGTGCTTCTCCTAGTTCCCAGCATAAAATAGCTGGTTAACAGGCCAGACCACGAGAAGGTGGAAGCACATCCTGACCCAAAAAGTAAATTCCGATAAACCATCTTCATTACAGAACCTGATAATTCTACATGCCACCTACCCACAATGCGCAACATAAGAATCACCAGGACCAAATACCCCCTACACCATGTTGGGGTGGTGCTTTTTACCCTGGCAGTAGAATCGTAGCAACCGCACCTGGACGAGTATTGGCTTTAAGGTTAACATTCCGTGTAGATGAGGTAGCTGTCCAACAGGATGCCAATCCATGGCTGCCTATAAAATGCAATATCTCTAGCGTAGACGTAAACAAGGCAAAGCACTTACAAGATGCATTCGGGTACTAAACTTCCTACTGTCATCAGATCCCGACCAAAAATAACAACCCACACCAATTCCAATGACCAAGAACGTATCGACTGGCTTCAAACGGCCACGACCATCCCACCGTCTAGTAACACGCTCTATATTCACCCTCCACCAAGCAACGGGTGTGACACTAGTTTTAGTAAGAAGTTCCTGGAACAAAAGGCGACAAGCCCCAGTCAGATTGTTGTACTGAAATCCGAATGAAGCGATACAGACAACGACCAAGGCCATTGCCTAGCGACTTTGACAACCAGCAGACTCCTCAATGTAATCTTTTTAGGGATTACTACGGCCTTTGGAACACTGCCCGATCTGTAATGAAGTGGATAGATTTAACGGAAGACGAACAGAGTCGAGAGTGTCATTCTTGTGCTGAGCCATGCTAACTTCTCTGTTCTAATGTTTAAAAAAGAATAAAAAGATAAAGAGCGCTTTTTTTCTCCCACCCGTCTCCCTTTTATACCAAAAAAATTTTTTTTTTGTTTATTTTGTTGATTTTGTCTAGGCTACTTTTACAAACTTGATATTTTTGTCACTACTTTTTGAACATATGTGTTATCCTTTGAATCATCCGTAAAATTCTCATCTCATCCGTGTGCAAATCATAGTTACTTTCTTCATTGGATGTCGAGAAAATGAGCATTGAAGTTTTGCTTTTTCATGGGAGATGTTCTTTTTGTGCAACGGATTAAAAAAAATAAAAGATCTGCAAGATTAAACAATTTTTCACATGATTCCTTCAGCCCATGTCCTCGTCATGATAAATAATAACCTTCAAGGAGATTAAATTCTTTAAGTGTTTGAAACTAATTTAATAGTTACATCGATCGAGTGCGGAATACACTTTTGCATCCATGGTTTCTTTTATGCTACCATCTTCCAATGTACTTTATGCAAACAATGAAAAAAGAATTACTAGCATGAATAACCTTTAAGATGATGGGAGGACCAACAGTGTTAGTAGAATTGATTGGAAGCACTCTAAATAGGCTTAAGTATCCCACTGGAGATCTTTCGAGCCATTAACTAATAAAACAACGCCAACATCAGACATCTAAATAAATATTACAGGTTTCGATGTTTAAATTAAGATCCTAAACGGAAGGTCCGATCTTACTAAATTATAGGGTACCAGATGTTACATAATTCTGAGAGTAATTTTTATGACGGGTCTCTTAGGAATAGCCAATTTTTCCCTAGGGACAGTCAAAATGCACGTAGTTATAACGTAAAATCTGTAATCTGACTGTCTTTTAGACCTGAAAACATGTATATATAATCAAGAACAGTGTGATAATTACGAATAAATACATATTGAATAATTTACACTTGTTTTGACATTTATATCATCACTCTTTCGCCTCTAAGTGCGTTTGATCATAATCTTACGCAGAAATTTTAAGATAAATTCCAAACGAGAGGCTGAAAATAAGCTACAACACCCATTTATACTGGTTTACACTACCTATATTCAAGCAGTGGGGGTTAATACAGCCACTCATTCGATAAACAGTCTTGTTGGTTATGAGGAAAGAATCGAGCTCCGATCTGGACAAGTGACTCTACCACAGTGCAACAGGAGCAAAAGGAGAGTGGACTTGAAACGACAACGTAACTTACGACGTCTACCTGCTGTAGAATCTCCAGTATAATTCTTTTTATAAATTATCTGCATGGCAGAAATTTGACACATGTGCAAAGAGACTGAGCAACAGTTGAAGGGACTTAAAGATAGATATAGAGAGCTGCAGAGTCTTTAATATATTGAAATTTAGCAGAGAGACTAAAAGAAGATTGTAGAGGCTTACAGCGTCTTGAAGAAATTTGAAGAGGTTTTGAGGCAGTCAAGACAAATTGGGTACATTTTAAAAGGCTTGACACCGGTTAAGGATAGTTGAAGAGAGTTGAAGAGTGTAAGCAGGTTCGAGGGGATTGATAAAGGTTTAGAAAGTTTAAATATCAAGGCATCAAACCCTTAGAAATTATAGCTGCAGTGAAGTAGAACATTCGAATTGAAGTAAAGGATTAGTTAGAGTATTGAAGTGCAACGCTTGCCCAACTGATTTTTAAAAACCCGCATTGTCGTGCCAGGCACAAGCTACCAAAACTGCTGACCAAGTCTAGGCTTATAAAACATGCACAGGTTATTAATCCCGTTTTTTTCTTTCCCTTTTTTAACTTTTTGTCAATAAAATACAAAAATGCTATTTCATACGATTCCAAAACATATCGATCCTTCTTTAGAGGTGGGTATTTAGTGAAGAAAATGAAACTATGTACTGACTTGTTTATTATTAGCATCTGCAATACGAAGAGCTAAATGATATGTCACTTGCAGATATTATTGATATTTGTCGTGAAAGAAACTTACCTACAGAAGGGAAAAAATCGCAGTTGATTAGTGATCTCTTATTTTGGGTATATTTTATAAAACGTGTACAACCACTCTTTTTTTTTTTTAATAATCATCAAATGAGTAGAAAGATCATACAGTGCCAATACCAGCACCTTCAACACCACGCTTGAATTCGTTATCTGATCTTCAAAATATGGAATCCTCTACAATGACGCATCAGCAAGATGACAGAGTCTTGTTAAACTCGAAAGAGTTTTCATTACTGTTTTTGGATGAAGATTCACCCACTGGTATGGATATACCATATGGAGATTTAACGTTCGGTAAAAAAATTGGAAGTGGAGGCTTTAAAGATTGCTATCAAGGTAAGACAATTTTCTTTTTCCATATTATCCCACTCATAGTCTTTTTTTTTTTTTCTGTATAAGGAATATACAAGGGAGTAAGCTAAAGGATCTGTTTTAGAGAGAAATTTTAATAATTTATCACAACTTTTAGGAAGTGGTTGCAATTGGTGAACTAAGATTAACTCACTTTGGTGAGTTTGACCTTGCAGAAGTCAAGCACGAAATCAACGTATTGAAGTAAAAAAAAAAAAAAAAAAAAACGGTATAATACAAGGGAGAAACCATTGAATGTTTTTTCTTCTTCTTTTTTAGACAACTGCGACATGAAAATGTGATCAAGTTCTTAGGCGTTTGTACAAACCCAAGTCACCTGTGTATAGTCACTGAAATTTGCACCAAAGGTGACTTATTTGATGTCATTCGAAACCATCCAAGACCCAGCTTTGCACAGCAGGTCATGTACATGTACGATATCGCATTAGGTGTGTCTTACTTGCACACAAGAAGGTATGATACATCATTTGTTTTTTTTTTGTTACTCTTCGTTTAACTCAGCAATCTATAGACCATCGATTATTCATAGGGTAAGTGTAACAACAACACAAAACAGTGTTAATAAAAATTGACTGACAATTTCCAAATAGGATCTCAAATCGATGAACATTTTGGTAATGTCTAAAAAAAATTCGTATTATAGATGATCACTTATAAAAAAAATAATGGCAGATTTCACAAGATGAACGAGCCAAAATCAATGATTTTGGTTTAGCACGAATTCGACCCAAAGCCAACTCCCTGATGCATACACAATGTGGAACACCGAATTGGTATGCAGAATAAAAATTTAAAGTGTCTCTGTTGTTGCATTGTACTAAATTAAAACTTTCCTTTTGAAATCAAAATAGGCAAGGTGAAATCATTCCCCCTGTGTATGTATTTGTTTGTAACCATTCCATTGTTTCATAGCCCCTGAATTTTGGACTTCGAATCCAAGCTACACAGAAAAAGTAACACATGCACACCTAAAAAAAGTGACATTTTTATCTTTCATATGTTAATTTTTATTTTATTTTTTCGTAGGTGGATGTAAGAAAAATACGTGTGTCGCTCGGCCATTTACATATTAAAAATGAGCGGGTTTTTTTTTATTGTAGGTATATGCATGTGGACTTATATTTTGGGAAATAATGACTTGGGGAGCTTACGGTTATCCGTTCCAAAGTAATTTAAGAAAGTTTACAGAAATATGTCATTTGTTTCAGACTAACGTAGAAATATTAAGATTTAGCAGAACATGCATTATATGTTGCTGTAAAGCAGCATGATGTACGACCTCCCATCTCAAAACTCACAGGATTGTACCCTCGTAACCTTTTGGTTCTTGTCATGGAGATGTGGGAAACCGATCCTACGCTGGTAATACTTGTCCTACACAAAAAAGCCTCTTTTTTTTATATTCTAATCCATATATCCCTAGCGACCATCCATGAATCATGTTGTTGAAAGACTGTCTACGTACTTGCTTTAAGAGAAAAACAAACAAGATTTTCTTTTTTATTCACTTATATTATTTCGTAACAAACAGTAAAAAAATAAAAAAAAAGTGTACTGTTTCTTAACGTTTGATGCTGGGGCTTCTACGTCTCGAAAGAGATCTTGAGTACGATCTTGTTCTGCTATGTCTGACAGGAGATCTGCTTCTTCTTGGGGATCTGCTACTACGTCTGTAAGGTGATCTACTACGCTTTAATGGAGATCGACTACGTTTGATGGATGATCTACGTCGAATAGGAGATCTGCTACGTCTGAGAGGTGATCTACTACGTCTGGGAGATCGACTACGACTTTTACTGATCGATAAACTTCTTGAGTAACTTCTGCTGCGAGAATAACTACGTCCACGAGAATAACTACGTCCACGGGAGTACGATCTCTTTCTTCCTCTTGAGTAACTACGAGAGGGAGATCTGGAACGCGAATAGGAATAACGTCTGCCACGACGGATGGGTGAGCGGGATGGTGAGCGAGAATAACGTCTACCTCGGTTGCCTCCAAAGCGGTCCCCACGTCCAGCAGGAATAGGTGCACGGGTGTCTCGTCTAAATGGAGGTGGAGCATAACGGGCTATTGAAATAGATAAATATCTCTCTCTCTCTTTCCCTAAGCTTTATTTTATCCTACCTTTTGGTGGTGAAGGAGAACGAGATTTCTCACGTTGCTTGGGCGCCGCAACACATACAAGCCTTTTACCATCTAATTGGGCCTATAATTATAATTGAGTTACTTCTATTTCGACGTGAATATACACATATTTAATTATTACATTGTCCATGTAGCTTAAAGCTTTATCGGCTTCTTCTTGAGTTTCGTAATCAATGTATGCCTTGCCTTTATTGGTATTCACTAGTTTTGAAGGAAGCGTATTTTTTTTTTCAGTGAATGGCTCTAATTTATTGGGTCATGCATTTGAAAGTACTTACAAACTTTGTTGATGGGAAAGTCGAGGAAAGTGATTTTACCGAATTTACTGAAAATCTCTCGTACGTGATCTTCCTTGACATTGCGCGTCAAGTTTGTGACAAGAATAGAATGAAGGTGTTCTGGGCTGGGAGATCGTGAATGACTACGACGTGGGGGTGATCGTGAGCGTGGTGAACGTGAGCCTTTCGAAACGGAACGACGACGAGGAGAAGGTGATCTTGAATAACGAGATCTTGAGGATGCCCTAAAAATTAAAAACAAAAAGGTTTAATAACCCCTTTTTACTTCTATTTCATTCTATCGCTTTGTAAGTACATGACACATTAAAGTATCATGATGTAGCAATCCTTCAAAAATAAAGTTTCCGCATTTTTTTTTTTCCTGCTTCCGTTTTCATTCTTTACTTACATTATTGTTTTAAAATGGGTTGAGTTGAAAGGAAAAAGATGCTGAAAATGTTTAAAATTTTAAATGTACGTCACTCTCCTGGCTACGCGCACAGTTTGACTTGAGACACCTCAAACTTATCATAGGTTCACCATGATGATGGAAATAAACAGCTTTGCTTCGATCTAAAGCAAAGTTTTCCAATCCATGTAGATGAGACTAATATTTCTTTCAAACAAACGATACATATGTCTTAAATTTTATGTTTATTTCAATGGTTTTAAATGATACTTGCGTTATAATTAATCCTAAGATATGAAGGCAACTTATGAGTTCTTTATATCAAAATCCTGCCTCAAATCTTCAGCTCTTAAATAATTCTTATGTACAAACTATACCCAATTATAATTGACAATAGTCTCAAACAATCAAGTATTTTATTTCTTGCAGTACTTCCGATTTTATCCTATTTCCGTAAATGATTGCCGTGTCACTAAATTGAGAAAAAAAACCATTTTAGTGGGATTATCCATCTATTTTGACTCAATATTACCTCAGGACACCAGTCATTACACTTGTCAATCGATCGGATCTGGATTTATCCAAGGCAATGTTATTCATAAACAGGATAATGTCAAGCACATGTGGTAACATGTGATGACTCTTCCTGGTTTTTTCATCCAAGCCTTGTAATATGCCTTCAAATGCTTCCAATGTGCCCACGCGAATTGCATCTATATACTTTATCTTGGATGGGTCCTTTTTATCGGGCTGCAAGTTACCCGCTTGCTTCAATGCTATCATGACAATTTCGACAAACGGTTTAAACCGAGGTCCCAAGGCATGCGCCACATCTCCTATACAAGACAGTGACATAGGCTTCACTTGTCGATCTAGCGTCTCGCTCTTTAAATTGTGTAATAAAATTTGCATGAAATCATTTGCGTACAAAGAAGTAGCATCTCCAAATGTGCAGCAGAGATCGCTGATAATTTCTACAATGATCATAGAGAGACGATCACTCTCGGTCTTTTTCAGAGTTTTACACATACTTTGTATAAGCGTATCGACATGGCGAGCAAAATGTGTTCCAGTCGTAGTTAATAAAGCTGAGACAAGTATAAATGCGTCTTCTATGATATTTGTATGGACGTGGTGCTGAACATGGATGCGAATGATTTCAGATGATATCATCATGATTTTATTCCCATACCCATCAGATGCTTTTCGAAGTCGTTGGACACAGCTCTACCGCACATAATTATCAACCCAGTGTTATATATAAATACGCAAATGCATAGAATCAACTTACTGTTAAAACACCTAATAGATTTGTGTACAGAACCCAGAAATGATCGTCATCATAATCCTCAATCTTTTATGATAGAACAATAGAGAAAAATTGAGTTTCATAGGTCCATGTATATCTATTTTTTTTTTTTTTTTACCTCTGCTAGTGTAGTGAGTTGGGTTAATTGCTTTAAGACGATGTTTGTCATTAAATGGACGATTTCTTCACAATCCTATTAAAAGGTCAATGGTTAGAAGATCTTCAATTTCTGCAAAAAATATAGTTTTACCTGAGGACAATGCATAATGATGGAACACATGGCATAATAGATAGTGTTTTTACACTTGGTATCATGGCTTGTATTTATCCTCTTAGTGATATTATACAATGCTTCCAATATATGTCTGGTGTACCTTGATAATGGACCTGAGGTGACAATAGCTTCATCACGAATGTTATTATCCACCTTAAGCTCTTTGGCAAGGTGGATCAAGCACTATTTGTCCAGAAAAGGTGATGAGTACTCAGTATATATGATCTCAAAAGAAATATAAATACCAGGCATGAATTGTAGACACTTTTTTGTTCTTTTGCATACACTCCCTCAATTATCATTGGAATCATACCGGGTAACACAGTGCTGATATCCAAGACTTGGATGGAATGTTGAATAATATGTGATAAAGTCCAAGAGGCAGAAACTCTAATAAATGTATTCGGATCCTTTAAGCTTTTCAATATGGTAGGTAATATCTAGATAAATATGCGTGAGTAAATAGTGATAAAATAAGTAAACCTCTAGGAAAAAACTTACTTCGTTAACCAATTGCTTGGTCTTGTACTTACAGGGACCTTCAATAATACATCCAAAAGCAATGATAGCTGCTTCACGTTGGTTCCAATCACTAGTCGCTGTAAAAAGATTGTCGGTAATAAACTCTATGGTTTGTGGTATCACGAGTTCTCGACAACACTGTGCTAATAAAGTCAAACAATGGGACGAAGCATTTGGTATGTTTCTCTCCTGGCTAAGGTCATCGTCATATTTGAAAGATTTTTTCTTTACTACCAACTTGAATAGACTCGGTAAAATGTATTTTACAGCTTGGTTACAATATGAATGGTGTTTGGATTTCTATAATGTAAATAGAAAATTGAGCTTAAGCATTTTTTTTATGCATTCAATGCATGTATTTTACTTGTTGATTTAAATTAATTTCCATCTCAGCAACTGTGCACCAGAATTCAATTGCTTGTAAGGTAATTTCTTCATCCGACCGAATCATGCCAAAGACTGTCAGCTAAATGATTAAAACAAGCGTGAGCTTTATATAAAAATTCGCACACAAATACATCCACTTACATTGAACAAAGAACTACACATACCATCGTCCATTGTGTCATAATATAATTGCATGATGCGATTCAAACATTCATACGAACTCACTTGTAAATCCACGCTCGAATGCATACTTGGTGTAGCACCATCACACAGCACATTCATTATAAAATTTCGTTCTCTCTAACAATAAAAAAAAAAGTTAGGTTGATATCAATTTTATACCATTCCCCTTTGTTTTCCACCATTGTAATACTTTACTGATTTTTCGAAATTTCTTTGTGTAAACTCAAGCGAATTATATAAGGCCCTAATGGCTGCAAGTTGAACCTCTGGACTATATGATGTATATGTTAGTCTCTTTTATTCAAGTTATAAAGTTTCTCATGATTATGTTACACTCGTTGCTCTCGACGAGCACCGTCCACAATGGCGGTCAAAATAGAGTTGCATTGATTGACAGATAGCATGTTTGGATCCTAAATGTGCACCTATTTTTAGCTCATGGCCTGTGCAGCACTTTTTTTTATAGGCTTACCAGTGACTCGCAAATGTAGCCGATCGTTTGAAGGGTGTATTGTTTCAAGTCATAGGAGGAAGAAGGATGAATGACATTGTTGACCAAATTATCAATCAAGTCTTTCCAGTGACCTTTTGGAAGGTCTATTATGGCTATGACGGCTATCACCTATATACAAAAAAAAAAAAAAAAAAAAAAAAAAAAAAAAAAAAAAAAGAGAGAGAGATAAGCAAAAAGAAAGTGAGTAATTTTATATGATTACCAGACCTGGCTCACGACGTTGGCAACATTCCTGTTTTTCGTATCCAGTAATAAAAGAAGCTGTAATTTG
Source organism: Mucor mucedo (assembly GCF_025094135.1). Lineage (NCBI taxonomy): Eukaryota > Fungi > Mucoromycota > Mucoromycetes > Mucorales > Mucoraceae > Mucor > Mucor mucedo. Next base: position 10,277 of record NW_026252341.1, on the reverse strand, counting down.
TTGAGTTATGCATAAAAAAAAAAGTATATTTAATCACTTACTTTTGTTCTCATGGTAACTTTTGTCTCATGGTAAGTAAGGGACCATGCCGATGTGGAGAGTGTATTTTTTAAATGGATACCGGCTGCCACTCGTAAATTATCATCCATTTTTTCTGAAGTGAGTAAATCAAACAGTTCAGTAGAACAACTTGACTATAATTATATTTTTAAAAGGATCAGTGACAATTATATAAAAGTGATTTTCGTTTCCTTACATAATTCATTTTATTTAACCGAATTAATTCATGAGCACCATTTTGACGAAGCTGTGCATCTTATTTAAGAAAAAAAAAGTTCAATGCACAGCAATGATATGCAACAATAAATTTTTTTATTTTTTTTTTTACCAGTCGATAATGTTTGTGCAAGCAGCATTTCAATTTCTTAAGAGAGAAAAGTGAAAGAAAGAGTGATAAATTAAATTCAATCCCGATTTGTGACTAAATGCAAAAAATAACCATTTTAATTTTGGTCTCTTTCTTTTTCTTACTTTACACATGACCGTAATTACTTGAAATGAGTTAAGAGAAGACATGCACTGTGATTGTACTTTTTATACTTTTCATCCAAGTCTGTGTAAAGATGGAACCTCCCAACAACAGCTGTTAATGTTGCCATGGTATTTTTTCAATGTTCAAAATCCGGAATGCTGGCTAGAGGTAGCACCAAAATTAAACAAACTCCTAAGAGTAAAAATAAAGGGAAAGACGAATTATAGAGGGTTATTTATGAGAGTTTTCTTCGATTATACCTACGAAAATTGAACAAGAAGAATTAGACAGGTGAAATTTAAATAGGAAAAGACGGGAACTGAAGAAATACCCTCGATAATGCGACTTCATCATTCTAAGATATTGATACAACAAGTTCTTGACAATTAAACAGCATTCTAAGGTTTATAGTGGAATAGGCGGGACATCTAACAGTCGTCCAGCAGGGAAGCAGACCAGTGATGTGTAATGAGTTTCATGGGCAAACTGTATTCAGCCCCTAGTTGGATAAAAATCTCAATATAAAGCATGATCTGGAAGCAGGAAACATCTTTATAACCTACAAATTGATGTAAAAACGAATCGTTCCATGTTGAATGAATATAAAAAAAGCATTTTTTTTTTATCTATGGTTAAATCGGCTTGGAAAAACAGCTTATCGTCAACATGTCTTAACTCAGGAACTAAAACGTAAAACTTGAGCTAAGAATCTCTATATATGACATGAATTTAAAAGTTAACCATACATCAGCGCGAAGCTATTTAATCTAATTCATCAAAAATGGGCTTTTTATCGTTTTGTTCAATCATGTACAATCAAACCTGAATGGCCCGCATTTGTAAATACAGTGCTTCCACCGCCATTTGGATATTTTTTTGAAATCATTGGTCGGAATTTAGAAACCAATTGATCACATTTTTTAGAATCACTTGGTCATTCGCTTGAACTTTAATTAATCATTTTTTTTTGAACTTCAATTGATCATTTTAATTTTAAATATCTTCCTTTTTTTTCCATATTACATTTACGAAGTGCTGGCAACATGGTCTCCTTCAGGCTTAAATGATGGTCACGCCAAGCATACAGGCAATTCAGTGTTTCTTCAAAAGATAGCAGTTCTTCAAGATAGCTGGGCATCAACAAAGTAGAAATTGACTTGGCTACATATATATCTTTTACTTGTTTTATGGCAAACATATACCCCATAGAACCTGTCCATTCCATCCCAACTGTAAACACACGATCACTATCTGCTTCATTAAAAGGTTAGCGCAAGAGGTAGGCCAAGATAGCCTTATTCATTCTGATATTTTTGGACTGCTGTTGTAAGCACTTGGAAGGTGATGTTTTAGCTCGCTTCCATTCGCTAGTAGACAATTCCAGGTTCTTTGTTGCAAGTATCAAGTCTATACGTCGGCCAAAGCCACTACTTAGAGGTATATTGGAGCCATACATTTTTTCCTGGGTTTTTGCGATTGATTTCGATGCTTTACATGTACTTTCACCATCTAACATGTCCAGCATGGTGTCATCCAGAATTTCATCGAGGATTTTATCAAACTTCTGATATGTTGTCAATTAACTATCTATATTATTAGGGAGAATGGCTGAGTCAGACAGACAGTGTTTAGCCAACATATCGAAAGCTTGCTAAAATCCTCGATGAAATTCTGGATGACACCATGCTGAACATGTTAGATGGTGAAAGCACATGCAAAGCATCGAAATCAATTGCAAAAACCCAGGAAAAAATGTATGGTTCTAATATACCTCTAAGTAATGGCTTTGGCAGACGCATAGACTTGATACTCGCAACAAAGAACCTGGAGTTGTCTACTAGCGAATGGAAGCGAGTCAAAACATCACCTTCCAAGTGCTTACAACAGCAGTCCAAAAATATCAGAATGAATAAGGCTATCTTGACCTACCTCTTGCGCTTACCTTTTAATGAAGCAGATAGTGATCTTGTGTTTACAGTTGGGATGGAATGGACAGGTTCTATGGGGTATATGTTTGCCATAAAACAAGTAAAAGATATATATGTAGCCAAGTCAATTTCTACTTTGTTGATGCCCAGCTATCTTGAAGAACTGCTATCTTTTGAAGAAACACTGAATTGCCTGTATGCTTGGCGTGACCATCATTTAAGCCTGAAGGAGACCATGTTGCCAGCGCTTCGTTAATGTGAACCAGAGGTGTTCTTTTCTTCCGTCCAGCCAAGTCAATTTCTACTTTGTTGATGCCCAGCTATCTTGAAGAACTGCTATCTTTTGAAGAAACACTGAATTGCCTGTATGCTTGGCGTGACCATCATTTAAGCCTGAAGGAGATCATGTTGCCAGCGCTTCGTTAATGTGAACCAGAGGTGTTCTTTTCTTCCGTCCTTAGGACATCTGTATCTGCAGATATCGACAGCTCGCCCAATATATATTTGACACCATCTCGACGTCGCCGCAGTCAGACCCTTGCGACAACTGATTTTGATTTGGAAGATTTAAGCAACGATGAACAATAAAAATGTATTTGCTGTTGTTTTTATGACAAGTTGTGTAATTGTTATTATTTAAAGAATTTGTAAAAAAGATCAACGATGAATGTCAATGGATTTTCCGTTTTAGAAGCCCAATAAAAAGACTCATGCAAACGATACGTTCGAGAAATGCTGACACTTTAAGCCATCTTTTACACAACTGACTAATTCCCAAAAAACAAACAACCGGTAATTTTACATATGTACCTTAGTTCTTTTGAATTCACATCTTCATCCTCTTTTTGGAAAAGTCTCTTTGTAATTCAGACACAGTAACAATAAAGTTGTCGTGAGTTCAGACTCGGACATTGAAAATACTTTCATGGTTGACCAACCAGAATAATACAGATCTTTAGTTAACACACTTTGCCTTATACTATACACTAGTTCATATATTCACTATATATATACTAAGTATCTTGGCAAAGTACTATTCGATTACTAATTCATAAATATCAAAATAATATAAATACTCTTCCAATTCTTATCAATAAACGATTATCTTAAACTGAAATAATAATCTGAGGATTAAAGTACTCTAAACCCTATTTCTCTCTTTCTGATCTAACCTTCAAAGACCGACTACTCAAACTTATTTTAAAGTAAAAACCTATTGACAATCGTTTTCCTCCCTTTTTGCCTATTCCAGTCTACACAATATAGACCTTACTCACTGTTAATAATCTATTGATAACTATCTGTTAGATAAAGGGGACCAAGATATGAAAAAAAACAAATGACCAAACGATTCCAAAAAAAATGTCCAAATGGCAGTGGAAGCACTGTAGGTCGTATTTTGGGATAAAAAATCAGCCAATCATAATTTATAAGAGCATTCCCAGCTGTTTGTTAATTTTTAAAATGTCGTGTTTTTTTTTCGTTCACTTTGGTAACTTTTGATCACACAATGAGTACATTGGAGACTATCGAAAGATTGTTTGGCAATGACCCTGTAGATGATTATATTGAGTATGCTATTGTTATGAAAGCTTTTATTATGGTATTGAAAAAACAACGAAAAGAACAACAAAAAGAGCGAAGTCTTCCTGCCAAAAAACGTAAAGCTGCTTCGAGTAGAGTCTCCCTTCCCAGAAAAGTAAAGTTGTCTCAAGAAAACGTGGTGAAGGACGTACCGATGGACGTGATGAAGGATGTAAAAAACTTATGAGAGATCACTTAACGTTTAATCGGACAATGTCTTTTGTAGACGGTTCAGAGTAAGACGAAGTCTTTTTTTTTAAAAATTACAGCAAAAATATGCTACTCTAGTCAAAATCCTGCCTGACCCTCAATCTTAAAAAAGAAAGGTAAGCCCTGAAAAGGTAGATAATTACATTTACTTTGATTTTAATGTGTTACATTGTAGAGCTTTCCAAAGGCAATTTGATTAAATTGAACATTTATAGCATAGGCGGGGTGATATGTAAATCTCTTCAACCTATTTCTATCTTTAAATAGACCCAAATAAAATATTTTTGTAAAAAAAAAAAAAAACTAATTTATATTCATCTCAACTATTTTTTATCTTCCACCAACACCCGCTCATCTTCATCGACCAAAGAGTGTTGATCATCTTCTCCCGTTTTCGATGGATTGCCGACAGGTTTCTTCTTCCTCCGCCAACAGACGATCCATGATAAGCTCCAGCTTATTCTAGACATACGCCCTGTATCGTCTAAAGGTGGGTGTGGGCAGATCTATCATTGAATAACTTTGATCATGTCTAAATTTGCTGTCTGCCTCAGCATAATTGAACCTCCTCCATTGGACGCACCTCATCAATTTCTGTATACTGTCTTTTTGAAACTGTGGGTTCTTGGTAAAGCGTTTTTGATAGCTTAAATCAACAACGAAGGCAGCACATATTATCTATCAATTCCAGAGATTTCTTATATTCACTATTTTGATAATTGTATGTCTGGCCTACAACTTTGGCTAAATGTTAATTGGTGGTCGATAAGATTTTCATAATGTTCGTTAGCATTAAAACTCGCCAACTTTTTGAACTCAATCAGCCCAAGGTGTCAAAATAGTATGAAGATCTAAATTTACTACTAACCCTGTAAAAAAAAAAAAAATAGATAATCTGGACTTGGCAAAGCAACGACAAGGGAGGTGTGGCTTTTTATGTGCAGTGCATTATATTTATGTTTGGAATGGGCTTTGACCTTCTCAAATCTACTTTTGTCCATATTTTGCTTCAGAGCTCCAAAGAAAAACATGAAAATAATACGGGTAAACTAAACACGAATGTCATAATTTAAGTGTTTAAACCTTGTTTAGGACTAAAAAGGCGCTTTGAGAAGAAGTGTATGACACATCAAAATATGATTTTTTTTCCCATCGGCATGGTTGCATAATAAGGGGGTGTGACAAAATTGTGCGTTCTACATATAAGAAACACCGATTTTTGTTATTTTCGTTTTCTCTTCATTCCTTTTTTTTTTTTTGATCAATTCAAATGGTGTATTTATCAAAACTTCCAAATATTGTTGAACCAAAAACTGGACTTTTACAATTCCTGTTTGGCAGCGACATTCCAAATGATCGAGCCCTTTTAATCGATGCTCTGGACACAAGTCGTTCACTCACATTTGCTCAAATAAAAAAAAAGGTACTTCAGTTTGGAGCTGGATTACAAGATATCTGTGACTTCCGAAAAGGCGATGTAATGGCTCTTTACTCTCCTAACGAGGTAAGTTTTTTATATTGCTATAATCGCAAGTAGTCCTTACATCTACCCTACAATAGTATAACTACTCTATTCCCTTATTTGGTGCCATTGCCGCAAGTAAGTTCCTACTATTTCAATACTCGTCCAATGTTATCTAATACTTGTCTCAGGCGGTATTACCACTACTGCTAACCCCAATTATAGCGTGGAAGAACTGTACTATCAGTTAGACCAAACCAAAGCTAAAGTTTTAATCTGTCATGCCTCCAATCTCAAAACCGCATTGATAGCTGGACTTCGTGCGGGTATTCAAAAATCTAATTTTTTTGTGTTCGGAAATGAGGTCGTTCAAGGTGTTCGACCTTTTGAAGCGGCTTTGCTCGGACACCGAGAAGCAGTTTTAGAAGAGCTTTCGTTCGAACAAGCAAAAGAGCGAGTTGCTTTGCTTTGTTTCTCATCGGGTACTAGCGGTAGAAGTAAAGGGGTCATGACCACGTAAAGCATTACCAAGCATTACTTTCAACAAACAAACAAAATTACTAAATATATGCCCATAAATAGACATACAAATTTGACTAGCAATGTTGCACAATACTTGGAGCTCGACAAGCACGCAATCGATCCAACTGTCGATCGTATGATTGGTATATTACCTCTCTTTCACGCTTTTGGTCTAACTGTCAATCTGAACTGTGCACTCTATCTCGGACTTCCACTCTACATCTTACCGGGTTTTGAACTTGTCAGTTTTTGTGACACCATTCAAAAGCACAGGATTACCTTTGCAACTGTAGTGCCTCCTATCTGTCTTTTGTTGGCAAAGCATGAGCTCGTTTCTAATTACGATCTGTCTTCTTTAAGGTTGGCGATCTGTGGTGCTGCTCCATTAAGTGCAGAGTTGGGAAGAGAAACAATGACACGACTTCCTAATCTATTGATCCGACAAGGCTATGGACTTACTGAAACATCACCCTTGGCTGTTATTGAACCTATCGATAAAACAATTGATGGATCGACTGGTTTGCTTCTATCAAATATGGTGGCTAAAATTATAGATGAAGATGGGAAAGGTAAGAGGATTAACGATAAACAGCTATGACAACCGGGGAATATTTATACGGTACCTTTTTAATTAGAGGTCACAAAGCAGGGCGAGAGAGGAGAGCTATGGTTAAAGGGACCCAACGTTATGAAAGTAAGTTTAAGCCTCCATTATATCATAAATCAATGATAGGGTTTTAATTGTAATGTATTGTAAAGGGATATCTTAACAACCCCGAAGCTACAGCTGATTGTATCGACAATGAAGGATACTTTCATACGGGTGATATTGTCTTACTTGACAAGGACGAACACTTTTACGTTGTTGATCGAAAGAAGGAGCTGATAAAGTATAAAGGGTTCCAGGTCCCGCCTGCAGAGATTGAGGGTATTTTGGTAAGTTTTAAAAAGATGCTCTAAAAACATAAAACTAAACATGATAAACTATTGTGGACGGGAAATAGCTTACAAATCCAATCATAGCAGATTGTGCAGTGATTGGTGTTTATGACGCAGCACAAGCAACGGAAATCCCCAGAGCCTACGTAACACTAAAAGATCCTACTACGGCTTCGGAAGACATTGGCAAGTTGATCATGAAATACGTAGCTGACCAAGTTGTTAATTATAAGCAAGTGCGTAGTATACGCTTTATTCCTGTCATTCCCAAAAACCCTTCAGGAAAAATCCTTCGTCGTATTTTAAGAGAGGCGGCCCAAGAGGAAGATAAATTAATTCTATCCAAATTATAATTTAGTTTTTTACGAATAAAATTTACAATATCCTCGTGATAAAGATGATGTGATTTTTGTGCATTATTTGTCAGTAGAAGGAAGGATCATCGTGGGAGCCCTTTCTCTCAGTATTCCCATATCCCGGAACAACCGTGCAACGTGAATAAAAAAAAGGCGCGGGGATAAACTTTATCTTACTTTTATTATTTTATTCTGCATGAGGGATCTATTTTTTTGAGAAAAGCAAAGAGCCCTAAAAAAATCTATAACGAAACCTCGTGAAAGCAACAAAAGTAACAGACGCCCAACTTTAACCCTGGGCGATCTTTTCCTCTTTTCTGTCTTATATTTTTTTTTCCTGAAATCAATACAACTATTGCAGTTGTAAAACTAGTGTCAACGAATTCAGTTCAGCTAACAACAAATCTTCTGTTAACCATCTCAAAGCGATTGAGAAAGTAACCCTCGTAATAAAAACCAGGCAACGTAAAGCTGCATCTGGGTATATGCATACACCTACTCGCCGTATCATGTATAAATACTGATAAGACTCAGCAATAAACAGAAATATTAAAATAATGGGGATCACATTATTTCTGTCTACTATAGGGCTCGACACAGTTTATCATCATTGCTTTATCTCGTCCGACAATATACATCCAAACAAATATTTGCTGATGAACCCACAAGCAAGATGCAGAGTTTTGCCAATCACGATCCAGTTGACCGTGGTCCAATTCATTTTTATTTTTTTGTATAAATCTTAATTCAATGAAAGTCACACGTCGTAATGAGAGGTATGCAGTGATAGTAGAATGATATAATAAGGGATGAGTTAAATATGAAGAAGAACAAAAGTTAAATAAAGACAATTAAATGATAAGAAAATTGGTTGAGTTCACGTTGTGCTGGTTGATATAGGTGTGAGCGATACCAATGATAGTGCAGACAACCTGATCCGGGACAAAAGGTGTGGAATCAAAAATAAAACTCCAGTAGTGTTTCCAAATGCCTTCAAGAATAGAGCCAAAAAGAAAAATTGGGGTGGTTTGAAGATGGAACATTTTACGACTGGGGAAGTTGAACGTGTATATACTGGAAAGGACCTCGGACGGTTTAAGTAAATATAAGGCAGGTAATTGCGGATATAGATATGTGAAGGATCGTTTCCAAATCTGCCAAACACGCTGACAAGAGACGAACATATGCTCGGGGTAATGAGAGCTGGTAGAGCATAACGGGCAGAGAGGAAATTCATTTTTTTAAAAAAGATGCCATAGTACTGTTGTTTATTCAGAATGCAAGTAAGGTGTGATCAATTTCATGAGCTTTCGGTATATGTTGGATCACACGAGATAGAAAATAATCTCTGGTTGCTGTATATGTAATTTTTGGACACATACGGAATCTTATTAAGACTCCCCAAAAGTGTTTGGCCCAAGTTCGGTCTGTCAGGCTTAAAACACCTATGTCAACTATTTACAATTCATTCACCCTTTTGCGGGGTGAGATAAAATTCGAATGGACCTTCCATTTATACATCATGTTTACCAATCCTGCACAATTATCAGATTTTAAAAGTAAAACATATTATTTATAAAATATGAAAAAGAATTATTTTTTATTATGACTACAACTGATCACTAACTACTGGGTTTTCAGAGGCTCTCCTTACATCTTTTTTAAACCATACCTTTCACATACCACTGGAAGATTTACTTGTCTATTATTATATTAGCAAACCCTTCATCCTTTGCACGGATCTTTTTTATGACCACTCCTAGAGAGTGGTTATGCTTGATTTGGCTAGATTAAGTTTTACATGATTGTCCAGCTGCTCCATATTTTTACCAACGTCAACAACCGTTCTTACGGTACTTATGCTACGTCGTCAGAAACTGTTCCTGGATTATATATTTGTAGCGTCATCTTTTCATCATATAAATTAAATTTACCTTCTCCCTGCTGGAAGTATGATATCCTTTAACATGGCTTCTATAAGACTCATCGTTTTCAACAGCCTAACAGGGATATTGTTAGTCTTGCAATTAAAATCTTATCCCGCGTCAAAGGCATTCTTTTAGCTTGACTACTCTGTTATTAAAAGGCTTTAACTCAACAACAAAAAAAGTAATATCTCCTGTCGCTTCGTCACAGGTTCATCGGAACATTCTTAGTCGTGAAAATATGTTATCTAATTCTTTGTTGATGCTGGATCGCTGTTCAAAGACTTCCACTGTAGAATTGAGGGGTTATTTAAGCATGTTCATAAATAGCTGGGTTTTAAGCAAAATGGTTTGAATAGTTTAGATTCGTTATTAGCAAAGCAGACTGTGAGAAAAAGTTGAAAGAAACTGTGGTGCATGAATTAAGCCGGCTCGGGATTGATTATTTGCCAAAAGAGTGGAAAAATAGTTCTCACTCTATTTAATATTCTCCCTTTCCATTTTAAAGAACCAACTTATAAAATTGCATTTGCCATCACTGACTCATTCTTTGTATTGCTAAAGTCGTGTCATAAACTGTAATAATAATTTTCTATTTAACCATGACTCAATTAATTCTTACGATTTTCCTTTGCACTAGGATTTGCACGACCAACAAGAACCACCGTCATATGACAAAACATTACAGCTTTTAAGTTTTTCATGGGTCACGTTTGACACTCTTATGACTAGGTTATGAATGCGTAATTAGGAATGAACGCCATTTATACTCTACCTGCGAATTACGAATAACAGTATCTAAACACAACGAGTTGGCAA